>NW_026706244.1:0-115338 GCF_029867415.1 Vicia villosa
ATCTCCGGCCCATTTATCCACGTCTCACATAAATCCTTAAAAAAATAGAGTGGAATGACATACCCTTAAAATTTTATTTTGTCCAATAAAAAATAGTGCGGAGCGGGACGAATTTGTTGACATTATACCTTAAAAGGTGCACATTTTAATATTAATGCATGTATTTGTAAAAAGCATGAAAAAAAAGAGGATGAACAGATATATTAAAAAGTGCTGGTTAAAATCACGACACATTCTTAAAAAAAATCAGACAAAATAGATATGTTCGGCGAACCGAACTCGTTTCGCCATCCCCTCAATTTTAATTTATAAATTATTAAAATTTATTTAAAAAATTAACTATTATTTAACTACGTAGTTTTTCTGAAAAATTGAGATAGAATAATAATTGAGTTTAGTGGTTATGCACTGAATTCAGTGTAAAATAGTTTTATATTATCAATCAATAAAAATAAATTATTTAGTCTTGTCATACTAGTAATTTAAAACTTACAATGTATTGTGATAGAATATATGATGGTAATTGGTTGATAGTATAAATTAATTTTAAAATGCAAGTGCATATCTCATTTTTTCATAATATTTTTTTAATTTTTTAATTTATTTTAAGAGTTTAATAGATATACACTGACAGTGTAAAAAAGTTGTTCACTGTCATCCAATGAGATTATATTATTCTGCTATGTCATCTCATTAATTTAAAAATAACAGTATGACTTAATAAGATACATGATTGTGATTGGTTGACAGTGTAAAAATTATATAATTTAAAAATTATATAGATGAAAATTAATACTCCGTAGACAAAAGTGTATATTTAATTTTAAATAAATAATTAATTAAATTATTTTTAATAGTAAAATAAATTTTATTTGTTAGAATGTTTTTATAAACTATAATTAATAGAAATATTATATGAGTTGACATATAAAAAATAAGATTATGTTGATAAAATGTTTCATAATAACATAAAATAATATATATATATTCCATAGGCATAAATACTAAAAATAAAACATTTTTATAAGACGAAGAAAGAGAGTTTTTTCTAAAACATTATAGTAAAGGATTAAGCAAATTAATAGAGTAGGGGAAATAGTTTCTCTATTGGGATAAAATTATTTATTAGTTAGATTTATTGAGAATTGATTGGAAAATTTATGTATTCAATTAAGAATTGATTAAATTAAAATAAAATAATTAAGTTAAGAATTACCAGAGTAAGAGAGGTCATTTAATTTAATTTTATTTTTTAAAAAACCAAAACTAATCCAAAATCCAAACAGGCTTAGTTACAAATGCTCTTGGCTGTTTTATCCAGACCAGGCCTTTTGGGCTTTATAAACGTGATTTGATTATTATTGAGGTGAATGGCAGATTTGTCCAGTGAGTGGGATTTTTAATGAGAATTTTTTAATGTACTCTATAATTTTCTAGCGTACCGCGTAAAAGTATTATAATATTTTTAAGTTTCAGAGAAGTATTTTCGGACGTACCAAACGTATACTGAAACATTAATTTATCCGGAGACGTATTTAAGTAAAATTTTCAGACGTATATTTTGGAATGTTACGAAGTAGAAATAGAATGGAAAAACAGCAATTTGACAAAATGAAAATATCACTGATAACATAAAATCAACAATACATAAGGGATTTTAACATAGATCAAACATTACACTTCAATATTCAGATGGACGTTGTAACATCTTAATAATATCATCGACCAATTTCGAAACACTCACATCCAGCTCGACCAGAACTTTTGATTCTACACAGAAAAAGGTTCTCCACACAGCCCTTAAATCAACGGTCGTTTTCAGCTCATAGTTGTTGAACTCAGGCTTCCCTTCTTTGTCGATGAATGGCGAGCGGTACTCGTCTTCACAATTTTGTGATTGTCGTCATATGGTAGAAGCTCCTACAATGTGCATTGCATATCTTCAAGAGGGGTGTACTCAGTGATCTTAAGTTCTCTTGATGGTGTATCGTCGGTATAAAGATCATTTCCAACAAGCCAAATGATTTTTATTCTGGTTTTTTGTGTTTGGTGTGAAATAATATGACGAGTGGTTTATATTTATAGTAGTCGGAGACAAATATGGACCTCAGAAACCCTATCTTGTACCAGGACACGTTCCGGAAATGTATCTCCTGAACCACCCTTTATTTCAAATATGTATTTTCGGAACCTTTCTTGGCATAACAAAACAAAAATAGAACAGGACAAAAACATGTAATCAATGCAGAATTTTTTTGGCAAACTTCAAAATGTATATATTAGACATCATAACACATTAATACAATGTCACTTACAATAAATTGATAAATAACTACTAAAATGAACTGAAACAATTGTTGTCGTCCAAATCTACATCTATTGGTGGTACCCCCTTTGACATTTGTTTATTTATGTCTCTTTCAATCTTGCTCAATTTGGTAAACTTCTGCATCCTTTCAACAAATTGGTTCGGCCAAGTCTCGACTTTGGTTGTATAATGAGTTGTCCACTCCAATGATGTAAGTGGATATAGAACTTCCCGGTTTCAAATAAACTTGCAAAAAATGTCGTGGATTAGAAACCCACCCAACACAGATAGTTAGGGGTGTTCAAAATTGAATCAGCCCAATAGAAAACTGCAAAACCAAACCAAAATCAAAACCGTAAAAAACCATAAATGGTTAAGATTTATTTGGGTCATTCTTTAACAAAATCGTGCGGTTCGATTCGGTTTGCGGTTTGTATTTTAAAAATCGAATCAAACCGAACCAACCTGCATCATGTTACAACCCAAACTTCACTTAACTCACATCCAACTCAAACTTATTATGCATTAACCTAACGATTACGACTGATTTTTTTTCTTCCTCACGCTTAAGGTTTCAGTTTAAGTCTTCTCAAATATCTCTTAGTGGTATTGTACATTTTTCTCATCTTCTTTTCCAATCACATCTTGCATATTCTTCTCTAGTCTCTCATCTCTTATGTTCTTTCTTTTTCATCTTATTAATTTTATTCGCCTGTTCTCTCTTTTAATTACAATGCACATTTTTTCTCTAACCTCTCCTCTCTTATGCTCTTTCTTTTGCATCTTCTCTAATATTTCATCTATGTCTTTTCTATTTCATTATAATGTTTTTTATATTGTTTTACGCTACTATTTTAGGTTTTTTATCCCACATTTGCCTAATTTTATTTTTGTATATTAAATGAAAATTTATTGTCCAAATATGATAAAATTTGTTATTATTTGATAACTCACAAATAACAAAATAGAAAGTTATGTTGTCATCTATATGTGTGTGTATGACTCAGTAATTTTTTTTGTAAAAAACCAAACTAACCCAAACCGCATTGGTTTAGTTTGGTTCGATTTTTTTTCTAAAAGACAACTGAACTAAACCGAACCACACATTTTTTCTCTTGCGATTCGGATGACCTTTTACGTCAAAACTTCCCAAACCCCACCGCGAACACCCCTACAAATGATACAATCATTTGGATTTGGAGTTGGAGCAGTGGGCAGTGGAAAAAAATTTCTGAGAAATCGTATCTTGTAAGATCAATACACACTTTGTCATACACGCTTGCTATGAGATGACTCATTTTAGGGAAGCTCATCCATTTATCCTTCGATGCAGGTCCACTAATGCAAGGAACAAGAGAGTGATAAATTGCTTCAACTTTTCTTTATTCTTGAATAGTCGTGTGTATAATTCTTTATTTCTCCTCAACTATTGGATAAGAGTATAGGGGGTAGGTGTGTAATCCTCTTCTCCTTTATCGAGCATTGTAAACTAGAAACAACTCAGAAATCACAATTACTGTCACCTTTGACATTGACGATCCGTTCAATGTAATTGTGCATAAAAAATGTTATCTCCTCAATGAATGATATTTTTGGTGGAGGTGATGAAGAAGGTGGTTTGCTAATGCGAGCTCCTTTGAAAACACTTTTGAGTTTTTGGAGTTTGTGAACCAGGAAAAAGTTTGTCAACCTACTCAAAATATGATGGACTCCGCATTGTTGAATTATCATTCCATATAGGTTTGACCTTTTTGGGTGCTCCTTTTTATTTTTACCGGCTGACAGGGTGGTTTCAAGTCTGTGGTCTTCGGAAAAACAATCTTCCTCAATTGTTCATTGATGTGGAGTTTTGCGATGTCATCGGTTTTCCAAAAAAATCTTGTATTGCTTCCCATTCAGTCAAGATGGAGATATTCGATTTACCGTCTTTCATGACATCATCATCAAAGTTGAGTCTCTTCCAATGACTTCAGACTTCATCCATTTGTACCGGGCTACCAAGTTTCACCTTCTTAGATATTACACAAGCACATGGGAGACCATAGGTTCAAAAAAGTGTGCAATCATACTTTGAGCTATTGAAACCTAAATTATCATCTCGTTTGGCTTTGTGAAAAATATAATTCAAAGTTGATCGAGATATGTTGTCGACCAACTGAGAATATAGAGTGTTGTTTTTTATCCTGTGCTCAACACTGTGATATTACAACCAAATAATGTGTGTATCTCATTATGCTGGTTTTGTGTCAGTTGGTTCACATAATCCCAATCCACACACAAATCACCCTTGCCATTTCCCAACCAATTCTTCAAACAAGCATGAGCAGACTCAACTCGGTTTGTTGTTGTATTTTCAAGGTGTCTAACCTGATCGATCCAAGCACAAACAATCTTCTCCTTTACCTCGTCCAAAATTGTACTTTCAACATATTTAAATAAACGGGATATTTCTCGCACACCTTCCTGAAATGTATAACAGCATCAACATATAGCTCTTTTGTAGAAGCATTTATTATAACATTCCATGCATCTATAATTTTCTCCACAATAATGCTCACCTTGACCATTTTTCCATCATCGACCTCTATCTATTTTGTCCCTGCCACGGGTTTAACCCAACTTCTCACATTCTTTGTAATGTGATACATATAAAGTAATGCATAAGAAGTAAGAAATACATTTGCAATCAAATTCATTAAAGAGGTATCGCGATCGGTGACAATGACTTTCAGAATTTCTTCTTAGTCCCTCAACATTGACCGAAACACCTCTAAAGCCTAAGCAAAGTTGTCCATTTTTTCGCACTCTAGAATGCAAAACTGATAGAATAAGTCTTCTCAGTAGACGTAACACCAATAATTTCCAATAAATGAAGCATGTACTTGTTGGTATTATACGTTGAATCAATTATGAGCACAGTGGGAAACATGATGAATAACTTTATGAAATCATGATGAGTCCAAAATATATCTCTTAATATTACTTCAAGAGGTGTTGCATTTTGGTTCTATCCTCCTAAGAACTAATTTACATTGATAGCACCTATTATACACTTGCTTGATATTTGCTATATTTATGGGTCTTTTATGCTTCAAGATTGCAAGTATGTTTTTGGGTTACACCAAATTCAATGTCATGTCAGAAACACATTACTTCTCTTCTGACAAGAGTCGACATGCAATTGGATGATCGGATAATTTATCACATTAAATATCCATTTATTATTTGCCAACCGATAACCATGCAACTTAAATGAACACTCACATTTTCTTGAACTGATATCTTCTCGTTTGAAATATCGGAGATGAGGTCTATATTTCTCACTTCTTTAGCATGTCAATGTCACAAATGCACTTCTTCTATCTAAACCATTATTGAACCTTTTGATCACAACACTAAACCCCAATTTGGATGCCTCTATACGAATCCATTGCATCATGTGATCACGAAATTGACACTATTGTTCATTTTTAAAATGGTTCCCAATATCTAACACCTTCACTACTACAAGTGAAGCATCCTGAGACACAATAGGTTTGGGGATAGCATCAGAATGCACCATACCTGATGAAAACAGAAACATAAAATACTAAGAATCATCCATAATAGAAAACATATTGGTGGAAAAGCAGCACAGACAGTTTCCGAAAATGAATATCCAAATAAGTTCATAGAGATTTTGGAAATACACTTCTGGTTACTGCGTGGCTTTTTTGCTTCAAAACCAGATTAATATGAGCAATGGGCGTTGAAATGAATGAACTTTACCCTAAATTCCAACTCCTTTAGATCATTTTGATTTTATGAAACATAAGAATGGAGATTTGGAGTGAAAAACTTGATTGAGAATGGATGAGTTTTTGGAGAGGGTTTAAGGAAAAAATGAAAATGTGCTATGATCATGCAGATGACTGTTTTTAGCAATTTCACATTTGAATTTTTTAGAGATGCATCTCCGCAAGAACCTAACATGCAAAGGTGGCAGTATTCCAAATTCCCGCTTAAATATACCGGAGGTACATCTCCGGATTTCTCCCTATAAATATACCGTCGGTACATTTGATTTACTTCTTTACTATTGTTTATTGTGAATTTTAGTAAATAATTGCTAGTATTTAAAAAGGGTTACTTATAGGATCAACTAGTTAATCATAGGACATATGTGCATAAACTCTTATAAGTTTGTTTTAATAATTGATGTGAGACAGAAATCTACTTTAATTTCTATAAATACTCAAGATGTAAATTTATAGGAAAAATAAGGGATTTCGACTTAGTCTAAATCTTAGTAAATGATAATGTAAAAAAAAGAAAAAGAGATTGTTGGAAAGAGACAAGTTAAAGTAAAATAAATTTTGCTTAAATATAAATAAAATGGTGTTCAAAATCATATTTGTTCGCTCAAATAACTTGTATGAGTTTTAGTAATAAATTCGACACCCTGAATCCTTTCTTATTTATACTAATATATGACTACCTGTCTGCAACGACTCTCTCCTTAGAAATCAACATGTATTTCGCCGCATGCTTCTCTCCTTTAGACTTGCTTCCACATGTTTTCTTGGCATAGGTAAAACAAAAAAATAATAGTTATTCGCTCTGAACTTGCTAATGTCGAAGTCCTAAATGTATAACTTCGAGTGAAAAATACTAAGTCCCAACTTCAATTCCAGAGCAGTGACTTCGACATCTTGGACTAAAATGTCCATGTGGAAATATTCCTCAAAATATCCAAATTTCACTAAGTATTTCTCTGAACTACTTTCTCATACGTCGAACTAAATGACATAATTTCCAGGCTAACAAATTACCCCCAAAAATGCCATTTTCGACTAATTAGAAACATGGGCGTTTTTTAATCTTCTCATCACTGTTTCAAGTAGTGCGGTGACGTCATTATCATCATGATAACTTTATCAAGACGTCGCCTCAAAGCGTGCAACCCCCAAAATTCATCATGGCTCCGCTTTTCTAGGATGACGTGGGCCATGAGGATCAACTGTTTGATGCCTCTACGTAAAGAGCATGTGTCCCTGAATTTGGCGTCATTTGTCAAAAGAGGTAAATTGAAGAGTAACTATTTTCTACTATAAATACACTTGTTCCTTAACTCACCTAGAAATATCAATGCAATGATGATCTAACTCCCATTTTCCTTGCGGGTTTCTGGCTAGACTATGTGTAAGCACTCGGTTTTTTACTACCTCTTGTGAGAGATACAAACTGACTCTTCTTTTGTTTTTGAGTTTTGAAAATCAGAGAGTCGCCACCGACTTTTATTTTATCCAATTAAGGAAAGATTTATAAAAGAAACAGAAAAAGACCTTTAAGAGATTTTGGGTAAGGGGGTGTCATACCCCAAATTTGTCCTACCCTTTAACTCCTAACTGGCTTAAGCTTCACATTCATACGCATATCTTCCTTAGGTCATCTAACGCACTATGCATCATTAATCAATAACTTTGCATTGGATCAAGGATCTTGGAAGCTAGGGTTTTATATGGTCATTGTGGGCTTCTTTCTCCTAAAGCTACAAGGTTTTCCTATATGAAGATTTACCAAGGGCAAGAGGAATATGGATTTTATATGTGGTGTCTGCAATCATTAATTCGACTGAGATTCATCGGATTTCATGTCGATGCGTTCTTATGCGCTTCGATTCGTATCTTCCTCAAGAATTTCTCAAAGCTTTATTGTTAAGTCGGATTGAAGTGCAATGCATGTCATGGTGTGAGAGTTAGACTTGTGGGTTCATTGTGTCCAAGTGTAATACGGTGAACTGACTTTTTAATAATCGGAATGTCGCGGTTAAGCATGAGTCGCCACCGACTTTTATTTTATCCAAACTATATTCGGAAAGGCAAAAAGAAACAGAAAAAAAACCTTTTAAGAAATCTGAGTTCGGGGGGTAATTTATGCAAAGGGAAGGTGTAAGGCACCCTTTGCATCCATGGTTTTCCATGGGCTCTTAATTGCTTCGCTTGCTCGTTTGTTTAGAAAAAGTAGATGAAAGAGATATGGACTTTAGCTCGTAAATGAGCGTTGCCCTTTTGAAAAATTATGAGAAAGAATAAAAAGGTTTGAGCATTGCAAGGCAATTAGGGGCAATTACCTTAAACTCAGATGATAGGTCTCTTTTTGCCTTTCAGAATGAAAGGGTCTATCCTTGCCATAAGAGGGCAGGAAGCCTTTCGTTTGGAGGTTGAAGGGTCGTCGAAGCATCCTTTGCCATAAGACTGTCCCATGCCATAGAAGGGCAGGTAGTCTAAGGCAAGGATCAGAATAAGCCATTTTCGTAGGCAGCCAGAAGATACCTCAGCCTTTTTCGTAGGAAACATCCGAGGGTCGAGGTCATTTGCGTATCGAAGGCAGCATCATTAGGGTCGTGACCTTTTTATCGAGGCAACATGGCTGAGGTATCCTCGAATTCGAAGGACGAGGCTTATTCTGCAAAAACACAAAGGCAACAGGCAACAAGGCAACAGGCAACAAGGCAACAGAGAGGGTTACCCAAAAAGCGTGCGTGTGTGCATCAATCACGTGATTCAATTCAAATCATATTATCTTGTAAATTAGTGATTCTAGGTTAATTACAATCTTGCACTCCCTAAATTACTAACCACGCAGTACATAATAATATAAAGCAATAAAGGGGGCGGGAAATTGTAACCAGTGGATCCCTTATCAGGGTTTGATACAAGTAATAATAATAATAAAAAAAGGGTTCAGGGTTACCATTAACGTAGCTTTGGCAATCGACAACCCTGAAAAAGATGATAAATAAAAGTTGGGTGAGTGTATGGCTAATTCGAAGGTTGGCAGGGTTAACTAGAAAATAAAGAATAAATAAATAACAATTAATAATTAAATAAGCGAGGCTACTTAGCTTTGGTTCGATTTGATCTGATATGGTTGATAGTCAAAGGTAGCCTCGAGGTTAACCCTGAAAAATTGGCAAAAGAGGTAAAAAGCGTGAGCGTAAAATAGCTCATTGACTTTCGAGGGTTGAACCCTAATAATAATTTTATAAGGCAAATAATTACTTAAGGGAAAATAATGGAAAATAAAAGTCGGGACTTAGCTTCGTAAAAGGCGTGGCGCGTTGTTGGAATAAACCCTGTTGCTAACCCTGAAAAAGTGCACAGAAGAATATTTTTAGTGTAGGTGTGATCTTCGTAAACGGTACAAGTTAACCCTGGTTAATAGAAAAAGATCGAGAGTTCGAATCAATATGTCGATTAAATAATTATTGGATATAATCCTAATTATTCAATCGATAAAGAAAATATTATAACAACAATTATTAGTAAAATTGTAAATCAAACTCTCGGTAAAATAAACAATTCTAAAACTATTATATATAAATATAAAATAAATAACTAATTAGAGAAAAGAAAATAAAAGGAAAAATAAATAAAAAACATTTACGAAATTAAAATAAGAAAAAAACTAAATAAGAGAAAAAAGAATGCTTAGCTTTGGTTGGATGTGGCGCAGGTCTGAAGGAGCATGGTGTGCCTACGCGTCCATGTGCGTTGGATGGATATCTGCAAAGATCTGATGGCTCATGATGAGGTTGCATCGTGGGCGTACGTGGGACTGCGTGTACATGATCTGTAAGCAAAATTCATCACAAAAATAATTGCAGGGAGCGAGATTCGAACTCCTCCCCTCATACACGCGAAAACCTTGTGGCGCTCTTCCACTGGGACATCTTTCTCTTACTGTAAGACAAACGATCAACATTCCAGATAAATGAAAACGAATTATCAAAAATTTTGAACCTGACACGCGCGCGCAGGCTTCATCATCATCCTTATAGGGACTGAATTTTTTTTGCCACGATATTGCTTCCATTTAGCTGTGAGTTCCGGCATAGCTAATCCCTGCAAATCCTAAACTCATAAAATTCAACCAATAAATGTCAAATAATACCATGGTTCAGCCGGAATTCAATTTCTAAACGTGATTGGGCCATTAATTTGATCCAATTTTGGCCAAAACGTGAAGCCCTATCTTGAAGCTCATGAACCCTAGCTATGGTGTCTTTTGATTCCTGCACCTGAACTCGAATTAAACGACACAGTTAGCATCGGTATGTCACCCTGAAGACAACCATATCCTTGAATCATGTTAAATACTCATGGATTATCGAAAACGAAAATTAAAAAAAGGCATAAAATTAGAGCTGCGATTGTATGATTCAGAGAGTTTCGAGTGATAAAAACGATTGATTCTTCTTCAGAGAGCGTCCAGGAATAGAATGGAATACTTGGTTTGGCTTAATTCGATCCAGAACTTGATCTCCCACCTCCCTTTTGTTCACGGTTTTTTAAAGCTTGAATAGGGTTCCTTGTTGCCAATTTTCGTCCCCTAAGCATATGGAACCCTTGTACATATATATGGAATGGATTTTAGGTTAAGAACTGAATCAAATCATTCAAATTTGGATGATTGCAATTTGGCTTTGAATGGATATTGAAACCTTCCTTTTTAGTCCTCCATCAAGCTCCAATCAATCTAAATTCAATCTCACATGATTCTTGTTTCAAAAACCAGATTCTATTGGCTTCTAGAAAGATTCAAAACACGTTTTTTGATTTAATCCAATTATTTCACATTTTAATGATTTATGCAATATTTAAAATGAATAAAAATTCAAATCAATATTAAAAAATCATAAAAATAAAATAATGGAATTAAAGGCTTCCCTTAATGTCGTGGGCCTAATTAGAATCCAAATGATGGGCCCATTAGTAAAAATCCTATACTTCTTTGGATTAATTTTCATGCCTTTCCCAAAAATAAGCTCAACTTGCGTCAATCATATCTTGCTCAATTTTAATCATGTGGAGGTGAACTAAGACTTTTTGGAAGGCTTAATGTGTCTTCTAGATGACGCTTTTGGTTTCATCTCAATTCAATCTTCCATGTTCATGTACGCTTTATTTGAAAAACATGACTTTTGGTTGACTTTCAAAAAGGACCTATAATGTTTTAAGTCATATCTCTCAGATGAAGCATTTTTAGAATTAGCATGTGAGAGACAAAGTTGTAGAGAATTCAATTTCCTTCAAAATTAGCTTTGGATGGGAAATTTCTGATGTTCCATGTGGAAGTTATTGCTGGTCAAAGTTCAGTTGACTTTCTCCTATGAAAACCCTAATTTAGAAACTTTTGGAATTGTTGATTTCTGATCTTTCCTTGATGAACCATGATAAATTCTTGATCAAATGGTGAATGATACTTCAATATGAGGATTTTGACAAAAAATCAGAAGTTTTGACTGTACTTTGACCACAGTCGACTTTTAGGTCAAATCAGTTGACTGTTGACTATTTGAGTAGTTGATTGATCAATCTTTTAAATTGAGACCTGACATTTGTGGGGTATCATAGACCATATGGGATGCTTTGGAGCTCATGATCCATTGATTTTTTCTCAGAACAATAAAACCCTAGTTCTTGAACCTTGTTTAGGAGAGGGTGTCTCTAAACATTGTGCCTTGATTTTGAATTTGAACAAGAGAAATGGCATGGGCAAATTTTGGGGTATGACACCAAGGTGCCGTCATACTTGCAATTTGTTGGTGGCTCATCGTACGAGTTAGGTTTGGATTAAGGAATTGATATTGAATTGGGGTCCCAATGATTTGAGGATGAATTTGTCTCGATGATTTAATCGATCCTATTATTCAAATTTCGTTTAAAGCATTTTGTCCGTCAAGAACCTAATTCAAACCAAGGCACATGGTGCAAGACATGAGATTGTGGATTGTTTGTGATCAAGGCATTATCATTTCTCTCATTCATTTGTTGATTGCAATACAAAGTGAATTATGTTGGAGATTGAACTTAGGTTGTCATTTGGAAATTGAAATGAGAATACAAAGTGGTTCAAGGCTTTTCACTAACTCCATTCATCAAGTCAAGGTTTATCATGGTTCATTTAAAGTCTTATCCATAGGTGGTATTCATGATCCAAGATTAATTGGCCGAAGGTTCACAATTGAAAGTTCGTTGAGTTCTCGGTAGAGACAAAGATTCAAGTTCATTACACAAATAAAACTCATTACAAATTAAATTCAAATGTCCAAATATGCATACAATATCATCACATTATTCAATGTTCTTGACAAAAATTAACATTCCACAAAGTTTGTACAAGCAGCGGGCCGGCCCATCTCCTCTCATGCTTATTCCAAATTTGAGTTCCTGCTAGGCAAATAGCTCTCCATCAAGTTAGCTTCAATTCAAGAAACCAGCCCTGCACTCCTTGACAAAAACGGGCACAGTAAAATCGAACCGGTAACAAGAAACTCAGAATCGATAACAAAGAGGAAAAAACGATAACATCAATCAAACAGAATTCCAAAGAAAAAAGAGGTAACAAACTTCTCCTCCTTTGAGAGCTTCTTCTCCAATCATCACCTTGAACGTTCTCTTCAGCACTCTAAAATCACAACAAGAAAACCACAATCATCACCTTGAATATGCAAGAACGGGAGCCATAACAGAAAAAGGGTGAAAAGAGCTGCATAACACAAAATCAGAGAGGATGGAGATAACGGAAAACAGAATTTGCCGGCTAATAACAACCTGGAACGGAGTGTAACTAACCTCATACTTTCAGACTCAATCTCGGCCTTCCATTGCTCATAACCGCTTCTCTCGATCCAACGGCTCACATGTCACTCTCTTCTAACTGAATTCAACTGACTTTGGTCCTTCACATAACAACCTCAGGCATCCACTTCATTTTTTTCTTCTCCCTGGAACCATTCCTCACTCTCTTCATCTTCACCATCTCCAAATCTCAGAACCAAATCATCTCACGAAACTCACCACAACATCACCTTCTTCATCACCTTCCGAATCACCTTCTTCATCACCTTCCGAATCACCTTCTTCACCACCAACACACTCACTCCATAATCACCACATTCTTCAATTCTCATTTGCACTCACCAACAGAAAATCTTCACCACTCGGCTCGCTGATTCAATCACCAAAGAAAAATTCAGAAGAAAAGAATTAGAAAACTAACAGAAATCAGAAGAAAATCGTAACACTGAACTCACCTCTAACCGCCTTCAACCCTCACTCTGAACAGAGAACCTTGCTCTTCATACTCATAGCAACCTTCGTCTCCATCAGTGCTTCACGCCATACTCTTCTTGAATCGAATTCTCCATCAAGAATCACCATTACAATAATTCAAACTTCAATCATCTTCAGCTCTTCTCTACAGCAACAATCACGTTCATCATCATCTTCCAACTTCAACAACATCATCATCTCCAATCCATCATTTGAGTCGCCTCTGCATTCATCGTCATCATTCTGCGTGTAACAACTTCGACGATTTGCGTATCAACGAGAGGTGTGAATCGAAGACGAACTGAGTGAGATCGATGTGAAGAGAAATGGATCCGGAGAAGTTATCAAGAGAGGTGGGACTTCGAATCGAGGGAGAGAACTGAGATCGGAACAGAACGGAGAAGGAGCTCCGCCGCGCCACCATCGTAATACAATCGGAGGAGAGGAGGTTCGCCGCCGTTTTCATTAATCAAGATCGCGAGAGAGACTGAGACGGAATAGTGTGAGGGAGCGGATGGAGAGGCTTTGGCCGGAGACGTTGGTTCCACCGCCGCACCGCCTGAGTTCAAGGAAGAAGAAGACGCGTTCAGAAGTTCAAAAGCCACAAAACAAATAACCTAATTCCTCTTTTTATTTTTTTGATTAGTTGAGTAATTGAGATTAATGTGATAATTGAGATAGGATTGTGAATTAACGTGAGTTTAATGTGATTAACTGATAGTTTAATGGTTTGAAGATTGGATTCAAAATTCTGAAAACTGCCATAACAAAATTGCTTTTGGGCCCTGTATCCGAAATTGCTATGCATACCCTCCTAAGCCCAATCACATCCTCTGTTTTTGTGTGTGCTGAATTGAATAAGATTAGACCAAAAAAATCAAGAATGGATCACCCTACTAACCATGGGCCTGCGGATCTTTTGCTTTCTGCACACCCCTAGCTTGGGCCCAAACGCCTTTATAACTGGTTTTAGTTCTTCATTGTTTTTACTTCTACACCCCTCCTGTTAGGCAGATTTAGGTTTTGTTCTAATTTTGTTTTTCTTCTACTCTTAGCTCATAATTCAGTTTTCTTTCAAATAAAAAAATGAATAAAAATATGGTTTAGATAGTTTTATGTGTGTACATAATTGTGGCATTTTTTATAGATTTTTAGAAATTAGTTCGTTATTTTTAATAAATCATTTACTTTGGTATGTTCCTGTTTCTTTCGGTTTTGATAGATTTCGCAAGGTGATTTCGTTTAACACCTTAGAATCAGAATTTAATCACCAATTTTTGTATGATTGCTGTAGACTAACCCATGATGTCGTGTATAAGAAATGAACTCCTAATTCTTTGTTTTGATTGGTATTTGGTTAGTGTTGTTTGACTCGATTAACATGTGTTTCCATTAGACAATTGTGACGTTTGTGCTCTCAAATTAAAATGCATTCATGCAATAATGTCGGTTCCTTTTTGTACATATGATTAGGGATGTTTAGAGGTCCTAAGACCTGGAATTGAAAATTTTAGATCATGTTTTCCTATTTTACTCGATTTTTCTTTATCACATGTAAATAACTTGTTTTTTGTTAACGATTGCACCGTAACTTGTACAAATGACCCGTAATTTTGTGCAGAACTCCTTGGCATGATTTTGTGAGTGTTTAGGCATCTATTATAGGCCATTTACTACTGACTTGTACCATTTGATTACATGTTTCTAACTTCATTCACAATTTGAAACCGTTTAGCTAGTATTAACCTAGTGTTGTCTAGTTTTGGTTAGAGTTTCGTATTGCTTCATGCTAATTGACTAATATAGATTAATATAGGATATTAGAACTAGATGATTGAGTTTGCTACTGACTTGAGGCCTAGCTCATTGTGTTCACTTGCTTTTGTTTTGATTAATTGATGTTTGCCCGCTAATTGGTAAGTAACGATGCATGCGATGCTTTGACGACTTCTTGTGGATGTTTTTGTAGGGTACCGTGATGCTTTTGTATTTGATTTGGGACATTCAATCCCATGTTTTGCTACTGACTTGGAGCTTCTTTCTCTTGTTTCCATGCTTAGCCTCTCATTTCTTATTTTGATTTTGATTACATCTTGCTATTGCTTGCCATGTTCCCTTAGACTCTTCCTTCTTTGCTAAGAGGAATTGAGATAGGATAGGTATCCTTGACCTTAGGGCCATTAGTAGATTAGAGTAACATAGATTAGAATGGTAGATCTAGTTCCCTTTTGCATTCTTTTTCTTTTTCAACTCTTTAAAACATTAATAAACGGAAGAGGCGAATCACATTAAGCAAGTGATAGAGAAATGAGTGGGATTCATTCCCTAATCTATTTCTCCATCACTTAGTGGCATAGAAACGAGTGGGATTCATTCCCTAATCTGTTTCTCGGTCACTACTTAATGGGAGAGAAACGAGTGGGATCCATTCCCTAATCTGTTTCTCAAACATTAATTGATGGGAGAGAAACGAGTGAGATTCATTCTCTAATCTGCTTCTCAAACATTACATAATGGGATGGAAGTGAGTAGGATTCATTCCTTAATCTGCTTCTCGATCATTATACATTTTATGTGATTCGGATTGCAAATTAAACTCTCCTTAAAAAACACACAACCAAAAACACTTCAACACACCTAACAATGGTTTAGACTAAAGCAAAATAGAGGAAGTGGTGAGTGGCCCGGTATTGGGAACTGTTCACCACTCATCTACCCTAAAAGACACAAACCAATCATTTATTTTTTCTTTTGCCTCTTTGGCACCTAAGGGCACCGTTATCTCCGCTCCATTGCATCCTAGGCTGTCCCCTTATGCAAGAGCGCGAGCGTTAACTCCGCCCAACTAAAAAACACAAAACAAACAGAAAATCTTTAGCCGAGCTACGGTAACTCTGATTCCTGAAAAGGATACGTAGGCAGCGGGGTAGGGCCCGTGCGAGTACAATTCTTTATTTTCCCTATATTTTGCATTCATTTCGCATTTAGACATAGACATAGTTATACACCCATTAGATAGAAACAGACATAGGTGGATACCATCGAGTACGATGGGCGTGAGGGGTGCTAGCGCCTTCCCCTTGCGTAACCGACTCCCGTACCTTGATTCTCTGGTCGCAAGACCCTGTTCCTTCCTTTGTTAGGTTTTCTGATATTCCTTTCCCTTATGGGATAAATATATTGGTGGCGACTCTGTTCATTTTTCGCGAGCGTGCGACAGCTGGCGACTCTGCTGGGGATGTTGCTAGACCTATTGCGGGTCCATCCTTAGTGAGTCGATCCTAGCCTATCCGTTTGTTTGTTTATTTACTGGGTGTGCTATGTTTTGTCTATACGTGCCTTTATTTATTTTATGTATTTGTTTTATGTTTCGCATGTCCTATTTACTTTCCCGCTTGCATATCATGTTTATTTTCCGCATGAATCTGGACTGGATTGGGATCCCCTTCGGGACCATATATTTTCACTGTTTGCAGGTTGGGTGGGATGTTCTATGAGGTAAAAGGCCCAATACCCAGGCCAGAGTGACACATAGGATACCTAGGATAGAGTGGATAGTCATGACGCCAACAGAATGTCAGGTTCTGTTGATTGCGATCATGAGACCCACGACCAGTCGAGGTTCAAATGAGATACCGTTGTTGGCATGTATTTGCGACAATGATGGTGTTTCAGGAGAACTGATAACGCTGGAAGCCATTGACCTACCTTGACCTAGATTCACCTGTGAGTGGGGTGGGATATACATGACAGGTACCGTTGGTGACTATTCTGTTCTGTTGGTGACTATTGGTTTTCCTGGTATTCAAAAAGGTGTCGGACCTTTGATCCTGTGACATTTGACCTGTATCAGTTATTCAGAGGATTGTATGGTGGTTACTAAGATTATATGGACCGTGGATCCCATGCTTTTGCATTGCATAACATCATTGCTTTGTCCACTCCATTTATGAAAGATCCTAAAGTCTATTTCCAAAACAAAGAGAAAAGAAAAGAAAAGATATGTAAAAGAAAAGGAAATAGAAAAGCAAAAAAAGAAAAGAAAAGATATTCTATACAAAAAAAAAAAGAGAAGCTTTGATTCCAAAAAAGAAAAATGAAAGTGTGTGAAAAGACTTTAGGATCTCTCATAAATGAAACATGCATTCATACTATCATGCATTTCATGGTTCTTTCAGAGACTTATGGGACCCTTTCTACTCAGATTTCAAGATCAACAACAGATTTGACTTCTCACCGCCACAACTCCAAGATCAACTATGGAACAACTCCGTGAGGAAATGGATGAGATGAAGGAACAAATGGGTCATCTTATGTTGGAGATACGAGACTTGGTCCGTAATCAGGATGCACTAAAAGAGGAGAATAGTCAGTTGAAGACTCAATTGAGCTTGGTCATGGAAGTTCTGAAGACGGTATTAAGGAAGGAAGGTGATGTTGTTCCTGCTGCTGCAACAGAAGTTGTTGATTCCTTCTTCCCAATAGGATTCCTTTCCACTCATGGAATGCCTCAGGGAGCTCTCCCTCAATTTCAAGTGCCATTATCTCCACGTCAATCTGTTCATGTCCCTAGAATGAATCAAGGGGGCCAAATGCGTGGGAAAAAGCCTAAGATACCTCAGAGAGTTCTCAATCCTATCCCGTTGCCTTATGCTCAGTTACTTCCTCGCTTGCTGGAACTTCAGTTGATTGAGCTATGAGATTTGGCTACGCCTGAAAAGCTTCCTCCCAACTTTGATGTCAATGCTCGATGCGAGTTCCATTCTGGGGCACCTGGCCATGACATTGAGAATTGTAAGGCGATGAAACATCAAGTTCAAGATCTCATTGATTCAAAAGTGATTTTGTTCACCCCCGAGGGTATGATTGTTCAAGGAAACAGGGTTCCACATGTGGTGGAAAGAAAGGTTGATTCATGCTTCTATGTCGGATCTACTTCAAATGCACCATCTTGGGTTCCAGGTTTCCCACTTCATCAGTCTCCGTTTGTTTCACAGCCAGATCAAAAGAGGAAGACACCTGAACAGAATGGGTACTTGAATCATTGCCATCGACAGGGTCCACAAATGCCAAGGAGACCACCAAGAAGAATTGACCCAATTCCTATGACCTATAGTCAGCTGCTTTCTCATTTGCTCAAGGATTCTTTGGTCCAACTAAGGGAGTTTAAGCCCCCTCCAACACCGATTCCTCAAGGATATGACTTAAATGCAAGGTGTGAGTACCATTCGGGGACATCTGGACATTCAACTGAGGATTGCAATGTTTTGAAACACAAAGTCCAAGATCTCATTGACTCCAAAGCAATATCATTCACTCCAAATGGCCTGCACATAAGACGAAGAGTTCATGCACAAGCGAATGTCCGTATTCCATAAAGTATCACCAAAAAGCAATAAGCCCAGAAGGAGTCAAGTCTCCTCAACTATGGCAATCATCATTTCATTTCTGTATTCTCATTTCAGTGTTTCATGTTTTGTAGAAGGCTACTTCCTTGATTGAATTCATTGGTATGATAATAATGAAAACACCACAAATTCTCGAGCAACTTTGTCAGAATCTTTTTCAAAGGGTAATCAAGAATGTTTCGTAGAAGCATCTATCATTCTCAAGGTTCTTGTGCTCAGTTGTATCTGTGAAGGTTGGTGTTTCAGTTGGTGTTTGAGTTTTCTTTACGACATATAGCTTTTCTGAGCTTGATGACCATACAAGAGTCTTTCCACTTATGATGGCAGATACTTCTCCAACATCTATGCTTGGGGCTCCCGCACGAGGGATAAGCAAGACGTACTCTTATCTTGAGCATTGCGCCATTTGCATTGCTCGAATCCCTAAAAGCATTACAAATTCCTATGTGACTTCGTCAGAATCTTCTTCCGTGTGGTAATCAAGAGTGTTCTTCATACTGCTTCTCATCCTCAAGGTTCTACTTCATATCTCAGTTGCCTTTTCTCATGATTTCCTTCTCAGTGGCCTTGCTAGTTAACAGAGACAAGAAGAATATGAGAAACAAACTGATGTGATTCTATTGCCTTGTGCTCATTCGTTTCCATTTGTCGGAATTTCAATTGGTTAAGATTCGTGTATTGGGTCTTCTTCACCACAAGTAGCTCTCTTGAGTTTGATGATCATACAAGATTCTTTCCATTTATGATGGCGATTACTACTCTAGCAACTATGCTTGGGGCTCCCACACGAGGGATAAGCAAGACGTACTCTTATCTTGAGCATTGCATCACTCGTATTGCTCGAATCCCTAAAGCAAGGCAAAAGTTTACGACTCATGGGTGACTTCGTTGGAGTTCTCTTTTGGAGTAATCTGAAGTGTTTGGAAAGAACTGCAAAAAGTATTCAAGATCAATAAGTCCAGACGGAGTCAAGTCTCCTCAACAATGGCATTCATTTAGTTTCTTTATTGCATTCTCATTTGTAACGTTTCATTGTTTGTTTAAGCATTGATAGCATGTAAAAAACTTGTTAATTTCTGAATAAAAATAAAATACATTGTTTATGTTTGTCTTGAAGAAACCCATTCGTTTTCACTCATAAAATGTTTTTGGCATTACGATACCAACCTTATTAATTGCTTGCTGAGGCAAAAAGCTGAGGGAGAATGATGAAAAATAAAAATGCAAAATCTCTGATCATGTGTTTTTGAATAAAAAACCCTACTGAGGATGTACAGGCATTGTTTCAAATCCCCAAACACCGGAGATATAAGGGAGATAGACCCTCGTCAACCCCTTTGAGCCTTGAAGTAGGAGTTTCTTTTCTAATCGAAAAAAAACCCGTATTTTAACCTTGGGACAGGGTAGTGTTCATTTAACTTGATCGAGTGTTCAAAACTCACCAAAAAGGTATGCATCTAAGGATACAACAATGGATATCCTTCAAAAGGTTGAGGAATGTCAAAACCTCAATGATTATCCTTATTCCATCAAGAGATCAATAGATGACGATACCACAATGGTAATCCTTCATCAAATCAAAGGAGTGAGGCGGTCGCAATCACCTCCAACGAATCAAAGACTATGCGAGGTCACACGACTTGTTCAAAAAAAAGAGAGCAGAAAAAATGGCGAAAAATAATGAAAATAAAAAAAAAAGATGAAAAGAAAATGGCAAAAGAAAAAAAAGATGATGAAATTTCCAAGCAAGAACAAAGTCGTGTGACAACGAATCAGAAGAATAAAAGGTGAGCGACCGCCATGTCCAAAGAACCTCGTTGATTCCTCAACCATTTCAAATTCCTTGTGAGGGATGAACACTCGTGTCGAGTTAACTGAACATAGGAATGGAGAACATCATGAAGGGGGTGGGTACCAAATAATTTTGAGCCTAAAAATCCTTTGTTTTTTAAAAACCGTGAACCTGGCCAAATTACAACCCTTAAAAGTCCTAATTGAAGTAGGGTTTATTTTGAAAGCGCACTCCGTTGAGATAGCGTTTAACTGACTCCCAATGAAACGTGATACACATTTATGTTGGTATCGTATGCTTGCTTTATCTTTCATATGCAAAAAAACGAGGTTGTGTCAACTAGTGATCCATTCACGAGAGGTCACAACCTCATTTCAATAAAAAGTTTCTTTAAACTTCAAGACTAACGTACACTTTGCATTAGAATTATCATTCCTAGAATTAACATTCTTTTGCATACAAACATCTGCTTAAACATCAAAGAAATTTCAGGATGAGAATCAGTGAGCAACTTGATCATGTCAAAGCACCAGAGACTTGAGAACTCCAAGGAGTAAAAGCTAATCATCTCAAATGTCGACCATCAAAGGGCAAGTTATCCAAAGAACTCCGTTGGGCATGAACAGTTAATGCTTCCTTTGATTACCCTGAGGGGAAGAGTTTGAAGACTCCGTTGAGTGTGGTAAAGTTTGTTTCCATGTTTGTTTGACTTCAAAACAAAGAAAGCCTGAGGATTCTAGCAAGATGTACCTAATCAGGGGCAATTGAATCGAGGTTTGACCTCTCAAATTCAACATATCTGGGGAAATCATGTCGATGAATCTCTTCAAGCTTCGATCAATCTGGGGCAATCAAGTCGAGGAATCTCTCTTAAGTTCAACCAATCTGGGGCAGTTACGTCGAGATTCGACAAATCTCTCCAAGAATTCTTTAGGGAAAATTCCTTCATGGGTCATGAAGCTGGGGGCACAATCTTTTGAGTTATCTTGCCTATCTTTGAACGTCGGATTTCTCTTGAAAACTTATTCTCTCCCCAAGCACTGGAGTTTATTTCTCCCAGGAGAGGTTCTACTTCCCTAATCAAGGCTCCTTATCTGGATTTCTCATCCCCAACATGGTGAATCGAGGGAATCTCCTCGAGTTGAAAATCTTCCAAGCAGTGGCACATGGTGAGAGGTCAGAAGTTATTCTACACTCTACAAGCCAACAACCAGAAGGGGCATCTTGCAAGTCAAAGTCCAATATCTATTGGCATCTGTACATAATTCTTAACGCTAAGGGGATTCTCCCTGGTGTTTACCTCACCAATGCCTTTATTTGGCATCCTGCATATAGTGTTCACTGCATATAACATTGCATCCTCAAAAGCGTAGCATATCCGTCAAAGCGGATCATTACGCCATAGAAAAATTCAAACATGCATACAAAGCTTAAGCCAGATAATACAAATCAACACTCAATCAAGACAATGATACTTCCCCACATAAAAGTTGTCCTTACAAACTCCGATTGATATCTGCTGCTACATCACAAATCTCCTCAAGCCACGGTGCCGATACCTGGTATCTCAATCCCCAAAAAGAAGTCTCATTTTCTCTCTCCAACACGGATCGAATGCAATGTCTTTCTTCGTCAGAATCGTTGTCTCCGAGGTTATTTCCCGTATGCTGCGTGCAGATTAGAGTGCGAATGAGGGTGGGCATTCAACCCATCTCATTTTTCAATCGTTTGAATGACCATACTTGGTGTGTGGCAATTCGAACGATTGCCGCTCTTGAAGAGTTACACCCCGCCTTTGGCCTGAGGGATCAATGTAATTCTTATGCTTCGCAAGCATCCATATCTCCGTAATCTCCAATGGTTACTATCATCTTCTTATCGAGTCTAGTCGTCACTAGTCTCGTCATGGTTATTTCCCGTGTGTTGCGTGCAAATTAGAGTGCGAATGAGGGTGGGCATTCAACCCATCTCATTTTCCAAGCGTTTGAATAAACCATACTTGGTGTGTGGCAATTCGAGCGATTGCCACTCTTGAAGAGCTACACCCCGCCTTTGGCCTGAGGGATTAATGTAATTCTTATGCTTCGCAAGCATCAACATCTTCGTGATTACGTCTTTTGATCGAGTCTAGTCGTCACTAGTCTCCGAGGTCCCTTCCCCCGTACGGGAAAAATTTTCAAGTCCAACCACCGTGTTGTCAAAGCCCAGTTCCTAACCTGGCAAACCCTTTTCAAAGCCCAATGTTCAACTTGGCAAACTATTTCGAAACCGAACCCGATGTTGAGTCTCAGATCGTACGAGGTCTATTCTGTCCTGAGGATCGTACGAGGTCTTCTCCCGATGTTGAGTCGTAGGTCGCACGAGATCATTGCCTTTCAGTTTTGAAGATCGTACGAGGTCTTCTCCTGATGTTGAGTCGTAGGTCGCACGAGATCTTTTCCTTTCAGTTTTGAAGATCGTACGAGGTCTTCTCCCGATGTTGAGTCATAGGTCGCACGAGATCTTTTCCTTTCTGTCTTGAAGATCGTACGAGGTCTTCTCCTGATGTTGAGTCGTAGATCGCACGAGGTCTATTTCCTTTCTGTCTTGAAGATCGTACAAGGTCTTTTCCTGATGTTGAGTCGTAGATCGCATGAGGTCTATTTCCTTTCTGTCTTGAAGATCGTACGAGGTCTTCTCCTGATGTTGAGTCGTAAGATCGTACGAGATCTATTTCCTTTCTGTCTTGAAGATCGTACGAGGTCTTCTACTGATGTTGAGTCGTAGATCGCACGAGATCTATTTCCTTTCAGTCATTGTTTCATGTAACATTTCTTTTGGGAACCTTGTATTGGCACCTTGGGCTACGTTACAAGCTATCCCCATTCAATCCATTACTCACTGTAAATATTTCCATCAGAAAAAACAAAATTTCTCTTTCCCCAGCAGATATCAAAACAAAAAAAATAAGAATAACACTTACACCATCTTCTCTCTAGGACAAATTTCTGGTACTTTGATATTTAATCTTCTTCTACCTCGAATGCTCGAAAGGCTAACGCCAATCTCACCTTCAGGTTTAAGACGATTAAATAGGGGCAGCTGTCATACCCCAAATTTGTCCTACCCTTTAACTCCTAACTGGCTTAAGCTTCACATTCATACGCATATCTTCCTTAGGTCATCTAACGCACTATGCATCATTAATCAATAACTTTGCATTGGATCAAGGATCTTGGAAGCTAGGGTTTTATATGGTCATTGTGGGCTTCTTTCTCCTAAAGCTACAAGGTTTTCCTATATGAAGATTTACCAAGGGCAAAAGGAATATGGATTTTATATGTGGTGTCTGCAATCATTAATTCGACTGAGATTCATCGGATTTCATGTCGATGCGTTCTTATGCGTTTCGATTCGTATCTTCCTCAAGAATTTCTCAAAGCTTTATTGTTAAGTCGGATTGAAGTGCAATGCATGTCATGGTGTGAGAGTTAGACTTGTGGGTTCATTGTGTCCAAGGTGCCGTCATACTTGCAATTTGTTGGTGGCTCATCGTACGAGTTAGGTTTGGATTAAGGAATTGATATTGAATTGGGGTCCCAATGATTTGAGGATGAATTTGTCTCGATGATTTAATCGATCCTATTATTCAAATTTCGTTTAAAGCATTTTGTCCGTCAAGAACCTAATTCAAACCAAGGCACATGGTGCAAGACATGAGATTGTGGATTGTTTGTGATCAAGGCATTATCATTTCTCTCATTCATTTGTTGATTGCAATACAAAGTGAATTATGTTGGAGATTGAACTTAGGTTGTCATTTGGAAATTGAAATGAGAATACAAAGTGGTTCAAGGCTTTTCACTAACTCCATTCATCAAGTCAAGGTTTATCATGGTTCATTTAAAGTCTTATCCATAGGTGGTATTCATGATCCAAGATTAATTGGCCGAAGGTTCACAATTGAAAGTTCGTTGAGTTCTCGGTAGAGACAAAGATTCAAGTTCATTACACAAATAAAACTCATTACAAATTAAATTCAAATGTCCAAATATGCATACAATATCATCACATTATTCAATGTTCTTGACAAAAATTAACATTCCACAAAGTTTGTACAAGCAGCGGGCCGGCCCATCTCCTCTCATGCTTATTCCAAATTTGAGTTCCTGCTAGGCAAATAGCTCTCCATCAAGTTAGCTTCAATTCAAGAAACCAGCCCTGCACTCCTTGACAAAAACGGGCACAGTAAAATCGAACCGGTAACAAGAAACTCAGAATCGATAACAAAGAGGAAAAAACGATAACAGCAATCAAACAGAATTCCAAAGAAAAAAGAGGTAACAAACTTCTCCTCCTTTGAGAGCTTCTTCTCCAATCATCACCTTGAACGTTCTCTTCAGCACTCTAAAATCACAACAAGAAAACCACAATCATCACCTTGAATATGCAAGAACGGGAGCCATAACAGAAAAAGGGTGAAAAGAGCTGCATAACACAAAATCAGAGAGGATGGAGATAACGGAAAACAGAATTTGCCGGCTAATAACAACCTGGAACGGAATGTAACTAACCTCATACTTTCAGACTCAATCTCGGCCTTCCATTGCTCATAACCGCTTCTCTCGATCCAACGGCTCACATGTCACTCTCTTCTAACTGAATTCAACTGACTTTGGTCCTTCACATAACAACCTCAGGCATCCACTTCATTTTTTTCTTCTCCCTGGAACCATTCCTCACTCTCTTCATCTTCACCATCTCCAAATCTCAGAACCAAATCATCTCACGAAACTCACCACAACATCACCTTCTTCATCACCTTCCGAATCACCTTCTTCATCACCTTCCGAATCACCTTCTTCACCACCAACACACTCACTCCATAATCACCACATTCTTCAATTCTCATCTGCACTCACCAACAGAAAATCTTCACCACTCGGCTCGCTGATTCAATCACCAAAGAAAAATTCAGAAGAAAAGAATTAGAAAACTAACAGAAATCAGAAGAAAATCGTAACACTGAACTCACCTCTAACCGCCTTCAACCCTCACTCTGAACAGAGAACCTTGCTCTTCATACTCATAGCAACCTTCGTCTCC
Organism: Vicia villosa; assembly: GCF_029867415.1. Lineage (NCBI taxonomy): Eukaryota > Viridiplantae > Streptophyta > Magnoliopsida > Fabales > Fabaceae > Vicia > Vicia villosa. Next base: position 25,693 of record NW_026706244.1, read on the forward strand.
ATCAGTGCTTCACGCCATACTCTTCTTGAATCGAATTCTCCATCAAGAATCACCATTACAATAATTCAAACTTCAATCATCTTCAGCTCTTCTCTACAGCAACAATCACGTTCATCATCATCTTCCAACTTCAACAACATCATCATCTCCAATCCATCATTTGAGTCGCCTCTGCATTCATCGTCATCGCTCTGCGTGTAACAACTTCGACGATTTGCGTATCAACGAGAGGTGTGAATCGGAGACGAACTGAGTGAGATCGATGTGAAGAGAAATGGATCCGGAGAAGTTATCAAGAGAGGTGGGACTTCGAATCGAGGGAGAGAACTGAGATCGGAACAGAACGGAGAAGGAGCTCCGCCGCGCCACCATCGTAATACAATCGGAGGAGAGGAGGTTCGCCGCCGTTTTCATTAATCGAGATCGCGAGAGAGACTGAGACGGAATAGTGTGAGGGAGCGGATGGAGAGGCTTTGGCCGGAGACGTTGGTTCCACCGCCTGAGTTCAAGGAAGAAGAAGACGCGTTCAGAAGTTCGAAAGCCACAAAACAAGTAACCTAATTCCTCTTTTTATTTTTTTGATTAGTTGAGTAATTGAGATTAATGTGATAATTGAGATAGGATTGTGAATTAACGTGAGTTTAATGTGATTAACTGATAGTTTAATGGTTTGAAGATTGGATTCAAAATTCTGAAAACTGCCATAACAAAATTGCTTTTGGGCCCTGTATCCGAAATTGCTATGCATACCCTCCTAAGCCCAATCACATCCTCTGTTTTTGTGTGTGCTGAATTGAATAAGATTAGACCAAAAAAATCAAGAATGGATCACCCTACTAACCATGGGCCTGCGGATCTTTTGCTTTCTGCACACCCCTAGCTTGGGCCCAAACGCCTTTATAACTGGTTTTAGTTCTTCATTGTTTTTACTTCTACACCCCTCCTGTTAGGCAGATTTAGGTTTTGTTCTAATTTTGTTTTTCTTCTACTCTTAGCTCATAATTCAGTTTTCTTTCAAATAAAAAAATGAATAAAAATATGGTTTAGATAGTTTTATGTGTGTACATAATTGTGGCATTTTTTATAGATTTTTAGAAATTAGTTCGTTATTTTTAATAAATCATTTACTTTGGTATGTTCCTGTTTCTTTCGGTTTTGATAGATTTCGCAAGGTGATTTCGTTTAACACCTTAGAATCAGAATTTAATCACCAATTTTTGTATGATTGCTGTAGACTAACCCATGATGTCGTGTATAAGAAATGAACTCCTAATTCTTTGTTTTGATTGGTATTTGGTTAGTGTTGTTTGACTCGATTAACATGCGTTTCCATTAGACAATTGTGACGTTTGTGCTCTCAAATTAAAATGCATTCATGCAATAATGTCGGTTCCTTTTTGTACATATGATTAGGGATGTTTAGAGGTCCTAAGACCTGGAATTGAAAATTTTAGATCATGTTTTCCTATTTTACTCGATTTTTCTTTATCACATGTAAATAACTTGTTTTTTGTTAACGATTGCACCGTAACTTGTACAAATGACCCGTAATTTTGTGCAGAACTCCTTGGCATGATTTTGTGAGTGTTTAGGCATCTATTATAGGCCATTTACTACTGACTTGTACCATTTGATTACATGTTTCTAACTTCATTCACAATTTGAAACCGTTTAGCTAGTATTAACCTAGTGTTGTCTAGTTTTGGTTAGAGTTTCGTATTGCTTCATGCTAATTGACTAATATAGATTAATATAGGATATTAGAACTAGATGATTGAGTTTGCTACTGACTTGAGGCCTAGCTCATTGTGTTCACTTGCTTTTGTTTTGATTAATTGATGTTTGCCCGCTAATTGGTAAGTAACGATGCATGCGATGCTTTGACGACTTCTTGTGGATGTTTTTGTAGGGTACCGTGATGCTTTTGTATTTGATTTGGGACATTCAATCCCATGTTTTGCTACTGACTTGGAGCTTCTTTCTCTTGTTTCCATGCTTAGCCTCTCATTTCTTATTTTGATTTTGATTACATCTTGCTATTGCTTGCCATGTTCCCTTAGACTCTTCCTTCTTTGCTAAGAGGAATTGAGATAGGATAGGTATCCTTGACCTTAGGGCCATTAGTAGATTAGAGTAACATAGATTAGAATGGTAGATCTAGTTCCCTTTTGCATTCTTTTTCTTTTTCAACTCTTTAAAACATTAATAAACGGAAGAGGAGAATCACATTAAGCAAGTGATAGAGAAATGAGTGGGATTCATTCCCTAATCTATTTCTCCATCACTTAGTGGCATAGAAACGAGTGGGATTCATTCCCTAATCTGTTTCTCGGTCACTACTTAATGGGAGAGAAACGAGTGGGATCCATTCCCTAATCTGTTTCTCAAACATTAATTGATGGGAGAGAAACGAGTGAGATTCATTCTCTAATCTGCTTCTCAAACATTACATAATGGGATGGAAGTGAGTAGGATTCATTCCTTAATCTGCTTCTCGATCATTATACATTTTATGTGATTCGGATCGCAAATTAAACTCCCCTTAAAAAACACACAACCAAAAACACTTCAACACACCTAACAATGGTTCAGACTAAAGCAAAATAGAGGAAGTGGTGAGTGGCCCGGTATTGGGAACTGTTCACCACTCATCTACCCTAAAAGACACAAACCAATCATTTCTTTTTTCTTTTGCCTCTTTGGCACCTAAGGGCACCGTTATCTCCGCTCCATTGCATCCTAGGCTGTCCCCTTATGCAAGAGCGCGAGCGTTAACTCCGCCCAACTAAAAAACACAAAACAAACAGAAAATCTTTAGCCGAGCTACGGTAACTCTGATTCCTGAAAAGGATACGTAGGCAGCGGGGTAGGGCCCGTGCGAGTACAATTCTTTATTTTCCCTACATTTTGCATTCATTTCGCATTTAGACATAGACATAGTTATACACCCATTAGATAGAAACAAACATAGGTGGATACCATCGAGTACGATGGGCGTGAGGGGTGCTAGCACCTTCCTCTTGCGTAACCGACTCCCGTGCTTCGATTCTCTGGTCGCAAGACCATGTTCCTTCCTTTGTTAGGTTTTCTGATATTCCTTTCCCTTATGGGATAAATATATTGGTGGCGACTCTGTTCATTTTTCGCGAGCGTGCGACAGGGGGTAGGTTATACAAAGGGAAGGTATTAGCACCCCTTTGTATCCATGGTTATCCATGGGCTCTTAATTGCTTAGCTCACTTGTTTTGAATCATTTGTCTTGCCTTGAAATGCTTGTATGTGGTTTTAAAATACCTTTGTAAATTGGCTTTGTAATGATCCTTGTGCGGATGTATACAAAGTGTTTTATCTTTCGAAAGATGTTTTGAAAAAAAGAGCTTTAACTTCGTAATGATCCTTGTTTGGATATATACAAAATGTTGTCTTTTCTTGAAAGTTTTATTTTGAAAAACAATGATATATGAGACATTTGTTTGTTTTGATTTGAGCAAGCAATTAGGAGGTCTACCCTAAGTTTATAAGGTCTTTTCCCATTTCTTTTAGAAAATTCTCCTTTTACCGAATGTAAACAAAGGTTCGATTTTGCATTTGAAACAGTGTAATTTGAATTTTGAAAAAAAGTAACAAAGGGATTACCCTAAGAGGTGCAAGTGTGATTATGTTTTGATTCAGATATTTTTGTCTTTGAAGTTAGTGATCTAACGCTTCAGTTGTTATTCTTGACATACACGCAGTTTTATATGTACATAAATTAAAATGCGGGAATGTAAAATGCGGAAAGTAAATCTACGCTATTACATCGATTGTGCGGGAAATGTAAACTACGCTATTTACATGAATTTGACAACCTATACACTTTATCTAGGAATTTTAAATTGCAATAAGATAAAAGGAAGTATTTTTTTGGATTTTTAGATGGTTGATTTTAATTAGAATTAATGCATAATTAATTTAATTAAAATGAGAAAAGATAGAAATAAAATTTAAACCTAAAAATTAAGTCTAAAATATGTTCATATTGCTTGTTAATTTATTTAAAATAAAAACTATTTTTTTTGGATTTTTTGAAGATGTTTTTGAAATCATTAAGTTAATTAACATATAATTATGCAAATAATTATACAAATAATTAAAACTTAAAGAGAAAAATATTCTAAATATGTGCAAAATTAGTCTATAATATATAAACCTAATTTAATAAGAAAAAAACATTTTCTGATTTTTTTTGATAGGTTGAAATAATTAAAAAACAAATATACAAATATATACTAATTAATTAAACAAAATATTTTAATTATTAAGAAAAATAAAATATTTTTATGTCAAAAATTAATAGATTATTTTATAAACCTAAAAATATTTTTATTATATTTTTTTGATTTTTAAAACTATTTTTAATAATTTTAGAAGTTAAATCAAATAAAAATAGAAAATAAAATAAGGCTGTGATCCTGTGTGATTAATTTGAAGGTCTATGATATGGTGGTGTGTTTTGATGCGTTGGATGTGTCAATATCATGATCTATTGGCTGTAACAATGAGGGAGCATGATATGATGGTGGGTGATGTGCACTGAATCCAAGGAGAATTTATTATTCAGACTGGGACCCACGCGCGCAAGGTGGACCAATGGAAGAGCAAAGATGTGCCACGCGTGCTGGTCAACTTTTCAACCTTACTATTCATCATCTTCTTCCTTTTACCTGCGGATTTTGCTGCAGATTTACCTGCGGATTTTTCCTTCAAATCTTCAGTCTTTTGAACGACATACAAAATGAAAAAAAAAAAAAAACAAAGGCCACCCAGATCACCTAATTGGACCATTCTAAACATGATAGCGTTGTTAGTTTTGCCATTTGGAGCTTGCATCATGGAGAACGAAAGCTTCACATATTTGAAGCTCAAAAATGGTGGAGCTTCAAAACCACGTTAAAGCTTGCATGTCATCACTCAAACCTACTTTATATAATGCCATGAGTCCATTCAAGTGGTTAGTTTTCATTATAACCAAGCATGCATAAGAAAACGAAAACTATACATGTATGTTCATGGTAAACACTAAGCATGTGTTATGACTCTCATGGGACCATATTAAGAGTTTATTCTTACTCTATACCACTTTAGAAGATGATTGAAAGTGTTTGTTTGTATTGATAATGGTTGGAAAGCATAAAACGAAAATTACAAAGTTTTGGAGTTTTTTGAGAATTTTTGTGAACTTCTTTGCTATGCTTCTTGCTATATTTTCGTGCCTCCTTTGTTGATGAAGTATCTTGAGCTATTTATGAGCAAGGAAGTGCTGCAAATTGAAGCTAAGAAGCATTCATTGCTTTGTTGAATTTTTGACTTTTTAATAATATATAGCTTTGAATTCAAGCAACCATGGCTTGATTTTCTTCACTCTCTTGCCCTAGGCCTCCTGTACCATCTCTTTGGGGCAGAGTTGAATCAATTTTGAGGGCTCTAGCTTAATATCAAAGCAACATAACATTATCTTGCACCATTTCTTTTTCAATTTAATTTTAAATGTAATAAAATTAAACCAAAAAAGAAATAAAATGTTATGGGCCTTGAGTTGGTCGTGGGAGGCCCTTAACATTATTGGGAACATGTTTGGATCATGTAAACTTGGCCCCTTTTGGAAAAAAAACACTTTTGATCAATGTTGGTTTCATGCATTTTCCTAAAATATAGCCAACTTTAACAAGGCATAAATCCCTCAATTTTTATCATATGAAGGAGTTCTTGTACTTTTTAGAAACCTCAATATGTCCTCTACAAGCCATTTTGGAACCTTTTTTTCATTTGGAGAAGTTATCTTGATGTTATGGCCTTTGACAAAAAACCACTTTTTGTTGACTTTGAAAATGACCTGTAATGTCTAAGCTCATATTTTTCAAATGGTGAATCCAATGACCATGGGACCAATTGCATTTGAAAGATAATTGAATTTCCTTCAAAACAAGCTTTGTTTGGAATTTTTTGAATTAACGAGGAGAGAGTTATGGCCGGTCAAAGTTCAGTTGACTTTTTAGGAGAAAACCCTAATTTTGAAACTTAGGGTTTTGTTGATTTTTGTTCTTTCCTTGATGAATTATGATCAACCAATGATCAAATGATGAATCTTTTGACAAAATATGGATGTTGACAAAAAATTTCATTTTTGACTATCTGTTGACTTTTCGGTCAAACTGGTCGTCTGTTGACTGTTTGAGCTGCTGACTGTGCGTCTGAGCGAATTGAAGTTTGAAAATTTGTATGGTGGTACTTTGAGATATATGGAGATCCATGAAATCCATTTGAGGTCTCAAAAAACTTGTTCTCCTGAAAAAACAAAAACCCTAGTTAAGGACTGTTCGTGTAGGAGACAGTTGAGCGTACCTGATTTTTGTGCAGTGCTGAGTTTCTGTTGATCATGTGATGTTCAGAAGACTTATAGAACAAAAATCTTGGAACTTTGAAATGCAAAAAGATTGATTTGATTGATGGTACAAAACACGGAGAATTGCACTGTCAGCGGGTTTGGCTGTCAACTGGCTGCTCGGGCATTAACGTAACAGTTAAAGTGAAAATTCAACAGTTAAAGTTAATTTTTCTTTTTGTTTTTTTTTGTTGTGTTAATGGTGAAAATTTATTTACATGAGTTGTTAGAAAAACACAAACATAATAAATAAATAAAATATACCGTACGCGAACAAAATTACTGATAATAACCTTGAAAAATATTTAATGCACAGTGAAATAAATATTTAACTGGCAGTAAACACACATAATATTATCAGGATAATTAAACTACAGTACGACAAATAGTACGACATTTAATACTGACAGTACAAATATTACATAATATAATGAACAGTACGACAAATAAACGGTACATTATTTGAAAGCAAAAGATACGACAAACTTTAAAAATGACGATTAAAAACCCATGCTATAAATAATAACATATAGATGATCGGGAGTGTAAGCAACCCAGGTCCGCATTTTTCAGGACTGTGCAGACAGAAAAAGGACATGATCACCACCACGACGGTGATGACCATAAGAAAACACGTATCCATCCACTTCGCCATTTTTGCCGGGGAAGAAGAGAAAATAAATATGAGGTAGAAATTTTAGAGATGAGTTGAAATTTGATGTGAGTATTTTATGGAAAAAATGAGAGGTATTTATAGAGTGAAAATAAGGATAGAGACGTTGGGGAATGAAGTGATTCCGTACAAAAAAGGAAAATTTGAGTGGTAGTAAGATTTGAAAGAAAGTGTATGGTAGGGTTTGAAAAGAGAGATGTATAGAATAAAGTTAGGATTTGATTTTGAAAGAAAGAGATTTGAAAAGAAAGGAAAAGATTTTGAAAATAATAGAATATAGTACAAAAATTAATGAGAAACAAAAAACTAATAATAATTTACTTGTTACCAGTACAGTCTGAATCCCCGGACTTTGCGCCTGCAAAAAATTTAATTCTGTACCAATTGCGTCAGCACTATTTATTTGTAAATAAATCTCAAATAAACAGCGTGTGTGAAGTGATAAACAGTAATTGGCGTTTGTGTAAGAATAAATTCAACAGCGAGCCAAAATACCGTATAATAAAAATTCTAAAAACCGAGTATTCATAAAATCAGGATATTTATGAAATAAAATCCAAGATTATATGAAACTCCCAATTTTTAGACAGAATTCTGTTGCCTTCTTTCTGAAAAAGATGCGGGCAAATTTTGGGGTATAACAGTTGCCCCTATTCAATCTTCTTAAACCTGAAGAGACTGTTTGGAATCTGAAGGTAGAAGATGATTGAATATTTTAGATGCCCTGAAAATTTGCACTTACCTCCATCGAAGTAATGTTGGAAATTGCATTTGAGTGTTGTCTGAGAGATGTTGTTGGCAGATCATAACATTACCTGAGATGGGCTTTCAGATGCCATCTATTGAATGTATTGATGGTTTGTTCATCAGAATGAATCCTTTGATTATACCTTAATGAAGGATTTGAAAACCTCTGCGTTGACCGTTTCGGAACCGTCCAAGGTTACCGCTTTAAGTCTGGGAGGCTGATCATTACGGAACTGTCCAAAGTTTTTCCGCTTTAGATTTTGAAAGCTGATCTATGAGGAACCGTCTGAGGTATCAGCTTTAAATCTTGAAGATTGATCATTGTGGAACCGTCTGAGGTATCCGCTTTGGATCTTGAAGATAGATCATTAAGGAACCGTCTGAGGTATCGACTTTAGATCTTTGATGGTAGATCATTAAGGAATCGTCCAAGGTATCAACTTTAGATCTTTGATGGTAGATCATTAAGGAACCGTCCAAGGTATCGACTTAGATCTATGTTGCTTGTTTTTTGAGTTGATAGAAGTTTTGGAAAGAGAGATCTCTTCATAATGAATCTTTGGCTTGATTATATCTGAGAGGAATGTTCGTCTGAATAGAATTCAGGGGAACACTGCATGTGATTGAGAACAACTTTTCTGAGGATATTCGTCCACCTGAAAAATCAAGTTAGTGACATGCAATGTCATGATGCATGTAATGTATATGTCGAGATTCTCAAAATAAATGAGAAACGTGCATGTTATGTATGCGTTTGTCATGAAACATTATATGATGTGTATGAATATGCGTATGATGTATGACTTATGCAATTTAGAGCGTATCAAACTTCTGGTTGGGAAAATAAATCCCTGCTTGCTATTTTGGAAATGAAGGCATTGATGATTGTTGATGATTTTTGCTATCTTGTTCGAGTATACTCAGCTGGGGAAATTCCTCACGGACCAGATTACTCTGTTGAGGGATCTTTGACTACCGCTTGGGGATGAAGGTAATTTGAAAGTTCTGATTTTGATGCCCCTTGAATGGGAATGAGAAAAATGCATAATCCTCCGATGCACTATTTGACCAAGCCTTGGTGTGGAGACCACACCTTCTGGGGATAGTGATCTTGAACAGCCCTGCTGGGGCATAGGATTTCTCGAATCATTTTGTTGGAGAGAAAAATCTCATAGAGAAATTTGCTGAGAAATACGTCCCTGTTGGGGAATTTTCCTCTGAAACTGGTTTCGGGATGATGTCCAGATGATTGGGACACTACCTGAATACTATTCCTGTTTTTCTTATAAACATCAGTCATATTCAAATGCATATGTTCATTCAAAATTATCATTGAGACGTTTACGTATTCAAAACAGAAAAAGTGAAAACGTTGATTTTGAGCATGAGCTGCATTGATTTTTGAAAAAGAGCCATAATAGGCGGATTAGTACAAGGAGATAAAAATCCTAGTAGTAGGAAATTGTCATAAAACTTTGAAAAGTACTTATAAAGAGAAATAGCTATGTGAAAACAATCCAGTCAAGTTTCAATTCTACTATTGCCAATCTGTCTTTGAGTATCTCATCCCTCACTTGTTGGAAGAAAGTGATTGGACTGTGTAATACGGTGAACTGACTTTTTATTTGAAATGTCGCGGTTAAGCATGAGTCGCCACCGACTTTTATTTTATCCAAATTAAATTAGAAAGGCTAAAAGAACAGAGAAAAACCTTTTTGAAGAAAACAGGGTTCGGGGGGTAATTATGCAAAGGGAAGGTGTAAGGCACCCTTTGCATCCATGGTTTTCCATGGGCTCTTAATTGCTTTGCTCGTTTTGAAACCAAAAGTTTAGAAATGTATAGAAGATGAAGAAACAAGGACTTTAGCTCGTAAATGAGCGTAGCCTTGAGAGTTTTTGTTTAAGAAAAAGTTGATAAAAGACATTTTAGCCAGAGCAAGGCAATTAGGGGCAATTACCTTATAATTTGAAAAAAAAGAGTTCTTTTAGCCTTTCAGGGTGAAAGGGTCTATCCTTGCCATAAGGGCAGGAAGCCTTTCATTTGGAGGTAAACGGGTCATCGAAATATCCTTCGCCATAAGACTGACCCATACCATAGAGAGGCAGGTAGTCTAAGGGAAAGACCAGAACAGCCTTATTCGTAGGCAACCAGAGGATACCTCAGCCTTTTCCGTAGGCAACTTTCGAGGGTCGAGGTCATATAGTGTATCGAAGGCAGCATCATTAGGGTCGTATGACCTTTAATCGAGGCAACATGGCTGAGGCATCCTCGTATTCGAGGGACATGGCTTATTCTGCAAAAACACAAGGCAACAGGCAACAAGGCAACAGGCAACAAGGCAACAGAGAGGTTACCCCAAAAGTGTGCGTGTGTGCAACAATCACGTGATTATATTCAGAAAATTATCTTATAATTAATTATCTACATTGATTTAAGGCTTGCACTCCCTAGGATTACTAACCACACAATAATATAACAATAATAATGGGGAAGGGAAATTGTAACCAGCGGAGGAGAGGGGAATTGAAACCAGCGGGATATAATTAAAACAAAAAGGTCTAACACAAGTAATAATTGAGGACTGGGTTTAGGGTTACCAATACGCATAGCTTTGGCAATTGACGAACCCTGAAAAGGCAGGAAAAATAAAAGGGCAAAACATAGTGAGTGCATTATCGGTTCAGTGGTCAATTAGGGTTAACCCTAATTTAATAACTAAAAATAAAACTTAATAAACAAGTGTTTAGAACAGGATGAATACTTATCTTTTGATTTGATCTGACATGGTTGGCGGACGGAGGATGCCTTGAGACTAACCCTGAAAAGGCAAAAAGGCAAGGCAAAAAAATAGATGGAATGAATGCATGCACAATTCAAAAATATAAGGGCAAACCCTAAAATCAAAATAGAAAAATAAAAAATAAATAGGGTACTTAGCTTTGTGAAGGGCATGGCGTGTAGTCGGAAGAAACTCTGTTGCTAACCTTGAAAAGGCACAAAAACGAAATATTTTCAGTGCAGGGATGATTCTCGTAAACCCTTATTAGGGCACAAGTTAGCCATGGTTAATAGAATAAAACCGAATTAATTAATTATTGGTATTCTACCTAATTAATTAAATCGGTGAGAATAAAGTTTTGATTAAATATCTTAAACCTAATGTTTATTTTTTATTAATGAATCAAAATTAAATACAATTAATTAAATATTTTAAGCAAATTAAGTTAATTTAAACAATTAAATATTTTTGTTTTTAATATTTTTATGAAAGAAGAAAAAAGAATTTTTGAGAAGTTTTGTTTTTTGAAAGGATATTAAAACATAAATAAATAATACATGTAAATAAAAAAGGGGTAAAATAATAATAAAAATAGAAGAAGAAACTCAGCTTGAATTGTGTAAGGTAGACTGGTGAGGATCCATGGTGGATTGGCACTCCTGGAGCGTTGGATCTTACGCTGGTGTTGATCCAATGCTGGCGCGTGAGGGTATACCATGTTCCAACGTAGCTGCATGCATCAGATTCAGGCATAACACAACAAAATACGTTGTTAAAAAACAACATGGGGCAACGCAGGGTTCGAACCCCCGACCCTATATGCGAATGCCTTAAACGCGCTCTCATTGCCACTGAACCAGTTTTCATTTGCTGATAATAACATAAATGTAAAATATTATATAAAAAACAAATTAACTCAGGATTTTAAACAACGCTTTGCGCGCCCAAGCTTCATCTTCCCCACGAGACTTTCTGGAAAAATAACAATGCCTATGGCAACGGTTTTGGAGTGTGGCCGTAGGCCTATATCTCTTCTACCTGCAAATCAACACTAAACAACACAAACAGGTAACCCAGATCAAGTGTAAACATCATCACGAATTCAAAGAATTCATCAATTTGGTCTGATTTTACCTATTTCAAGAAAACCTACAACACAAACCCTAACCTTCATCAATGGTGATTCGCGATGCAGTCACGCAAACACTGAATTAATCGCCCAGAAACACACGATGAAACACGACTAACAAGAGTATGTATTTAATTTATGCGTATGCTTCAGAAATCAATGAGATCGAAGAGTAAAAAAACAAGGACAAACCGATGGCTCTGACAGGACGTTCTTGATGCTTCAGGCCTTGGCTAAGACTGCAAAACGATCAGTAATGCTCTGGGAAGATGCTTGGATCTCTCAATCTCCTTGATTCGACCTCCAACTTGGAATTCAATCTCTCACCTTTCTTGAATATTTTTGACTATCAATGTGCTACTCTGCCTGCAGAGTCCTTGTCCAATCGTCCCCTGTGCATCTGGGAGTGTTAGGGTTATATAGTAGTCTGATTTAGGTTGATAATTTTGAACAAAATCCTCTTGAATCAATCTTTGCAAATTTGATTGGATTCTTGAATATGAACCTTCTAAATTTGGCCTCAATAGATCTTGCTTGCTCCTCAAATCATGTGAACGAATTTGGGATGATTTAATGAGGATATTTGAGTGATATCTTGTCTTAAAACCAAAGCAAAAACATATCTTTCATTATTTTATATAATTAAATTATGATTTAAATGTTTAAAAATCATAAAATAATTAAAAAATAGAAGGAGATATTTTTTGGGACGTGCATGGGCCTAAGATGAAGATTGGATGAAAAGAATATAGGCCCATTTGGAAATATTTGAAGTTTTGGACCTTTTTCTTTCATGTATACCCCTGAAAATAGGTGAACTTGTGCACCTTGCCATTTCCTCATATTTCAATATTTTTCCACGTTTGTGGACTTTTTAGAAACCTTAAAGAGTCCTCTAACCAATGTCTTTGGTCTCATTTCAAAATAATTTTCCATGCTCCTTGTGTATCCTTTTGAAAAAAGTATCTTTTGTTGACTTTTGAAAAGGACCTATAATGTTTTGATCCATATCTCTCAAATGAAGTATTTTTGGACTTGGCATGTGAGAGACAATTTTGTAGAGAATCAAACTTCCTTCAAGATGAGCTTTGGATGGAAAATTTTTGATGTTCCATGTGAAAGTTATGGCTGGTCAAAGTTCAGTTGACTTTTCCTATACAATCTTTTGAATCGAGGCTTGAAACTTGGCATGAGGTTACTTTGAATCATGTGAGAGACCATGGAATCCACTTGAGGTATCAGAAGTTCAGATTCCTTGATTATATCAGAAACCCTAATTTAGAGGCTGTTGTTTAGGAGAGAGACTGCATGCTGCCTTCTTGTGTATCTTTGAGCTTTTGAACGTCAGGTGGGGCTGAAATATAAATAAATATGTTGGGCAAATTTTGGGGTATGACAGACTGATCGGTGCCTTTGATGTGTTGAACCTTGAAGGTGAGTAGGTAGCTAAACGGGACATAGTCGTACGCTTTATTCCCTAACTTTTGCCTAGGCTGCCTTTTCAGGTTTTCAGCCTACCGGGATAATTATTTTTTAGTCTCTAATTTTTTCCTGGATTGCCCTTTCAGGTTTTCAATCCACCGAGACGCTCATTTTTGCCTAAGTCGCCCTTTCAGGTTTTCAACTTAGCGAGCTTTTCTTTAAGCGAAGTACTTTTTGACTATATCCGCATTTACAGGGTGTGGGAAATCCTCGTCGTCCATAGTGGTAAGCAACATGGCTCCGCCAGAGAACACCTTCTTGATTACAAATGGTCCCTCATAAGTGGGAGTCCACTTGCCCCTGGGATCACCTTGTGGTAGGATGATACGTTTGACAACCAAGTCACCGGTTTGGTATGCCTAACTTTTGACTTTCTTGTTGAAGGCTTTGATCATACGTTTCTGGTATAACTGACCATGAAAAATAGCTGTGAGCCTCTTCTCATCAATCAAGTTTATCTGGTCCAACCGAGTCTAAATCCAATCGTCTTCGTCTAGATCAGCTTCTTTCATAATCCTTAGGGAAGGAATCTGAATTTCAATTGGAAGAACTGCTTCCATACCATAGACTAAGGAAAATGGAGTTGCCCCTGTTGAAGTACGCGTTGATGTGCGATAACCATGAAGATCAAAAGGTAACATCTCATGCCAGTCTTTGTAGGTTATTGTCATCTTTTGTATGATCTTTTTGATGTTCTTGTTGGCAGCTTCTACCGCGCCATTCATCTTTGGTCGATATGGAGAGGAATTATGATGTTTGATCTGGAACTGTGTGCAGAGTTCAGTAATCATTCTATTGTTTAAATTTGTGCCAGTGTCTGTGATGATCCTTTCAGGGATGCCATACCGACAAATGAGATTGTGCTTGATAAACCGGGCCACCACGTTCTTGGTGACTGAAGCAAATGAGGCTGCTTCTACCCACTTTGTGAAGTAGTCAATAGCGACCAGTATAAAACGATGTCCATTGGAGGCAGTAGGTTTAATTTCTCCAATCATATCAATACCCCACATTGCAAAAGGCCAAGGGGCCGTCAGGACGTTTAATTGGACTGGAGGTACATGTACTTTGTCGGCATATATCTTGCATTTATGACAAGTTCTGGAGTGACGATGGCAGTCTGTCTCCATGGTAGACCGAAAATAACCTGCTCTTAAGATCTTTTTAGCCATTGTATGTCCACTTGAATGAGTACCAAAGGCACCATCGTGTATGTCTTCCATAATCTGTTCTGCTTCCTTCTTGTTTACACAACGAAGTAAAGTCGAGTCATGGTTGCGTTTGTACAGGATTCCATTACTTAGAAAGAATTTGACAGCAAATCTTCTTAGAAACTTTCTATCGTTAATGGATGCCCCTTAAGGGTATTCTTGGACTTCGAGACATCTTTTTACTTCATGGAACAATGGTTTTTAATCCATTCCTTCGGTATCAATCTCATTGCAATAGGCCGGTTCATCATGTCGGTAAATGGTGATCATAGGCGCCTCATTGTCCCACCTAACTTTGAACATAGATGACATGGTAGCTAAGGCATCAGCTAGTTGATTTTCTTCGCGCGGGATATGTTCAAAAGTGATTTCTTCAAAATAAGGAATCAAACTCAGCACATATTCTTTGTATGGAATTAGATTCGGGTGCTTCGTGTCCCATTCCTCTTTGACTTGATAAATTACAAGCGCCGAGTCTCCGTAGACCTCCAGGAGCTTGATTCTTATATCAATTGCAGCTTTGAGACCCAGAATACATGCTTCATATTCGGCTATATTGTTAGTGCAGTTGAAGCATAATCTGGCAGTGAATGGTGTATAACCTCCTGTAGGAGAAATGATCACAGCTCCGATGCCATTGCCAAGTGCATTAGAAGCTCCATCAAAAACCATAGTCCATCGGGATCCTGGCTCGGGTCCTTCCTCCGGTCCTGGTTGTTTGTAGTCAGTAACTAGCATAATGTCTTCATCTGGGAAGTCAAAGTTCAACGCTTGATAATCATCCACTGCTTGATGAGCCAGATGATCAGCTACCACACTTCCTTTGATTGCTTTTTGTGAAGTGTACTGGATGTCATACTCTGTTAAGATCATTTGCCATCTTGCTATTTGTTGCACCCCAAAATTTGCCCATTTATTTATTCCCCAATTGGTCTTCATATTACATTCATGTGCATACCTCATCTAGGCCATTTACCCATTATATTCATCCATAGCATGGTTACCATCCAACATTGAAAAAAAGAGCTTTTATGGGAAAGATATCTTTGGTCAAAATTTAACCAGGAGATGACTGTGGATATGGAAATAGGGTTGCCTTGCAAAATATCATTCACTGGGCCCCCTTTGGTTGGAAAGTTGATTGAGAATTGGGTTGGAAACGGATTAATCGGAAATTCATCTGAAATCGGAAAATCGGGAGATGTTGACTTTTTAGTCAAAATCAGAGTCAACTGGATAATATTGACTAGTTGGTGGAAAGTTGATCAAGAAAAATCAAAAGAAACAAATAAAATCAAAGGATTGTCAAAATTGCCATTTTTGGAAGCTATGATAAATATTGAATTTCTCATACTTAGAAAATTGTGAAGGTTGTGACACTGGATGACCGGTCTATTTCATCAACAGTTTATACCTGGTTAATGAATTTTTCGGGAAAATTTCCAACATCAAAATTATTCCTCTCATGGTGAGGAATAACTTTGTAGTTGAGAGTTTTTTCATTAGAGGCTTGTATAAAAAGATATGGCTTGAAGGAAATAGAGAAAATAATAAAATGGGCACTTAGAAACAAGATTCACTACTTTAATTAATAAAGGAACAACATACATGAATGAATGGGCAGCACAAATGGTAAAGCAACTTGACTGGAAACGTTGGTGCGTGTGCTCGAGCCCTGGTGGAGTCATTCCCACTATTTTATTTTATTTTTTGTCATTACTATCATGAGCAAGGCAGCCACTTCCAAGAGGTTTTTGACCAAGTTCCAACCCTCAAATCAATTTTTTTCCAACATCAAAGTTGTGTATCTCGTGGCCCTCTACAACATTGTAGTTGGGGGTTTTTTCATATGGGGCAAGGATCAAGAGATAAAAGGGCTCAAAGTTGGAAGATTTCACTAAGTCAAGACAAGCTTCCAGGCAGCTTCTTCGCCAGCGCATGCAAATGATCAAGCATGTGGCATGCTGACTTTGAGGTCGATTTTAGAGAAATATAAAAGCTCACAAAGTACAAACTTGCTATGGTTCTCTTCATCTCCATGTTGTCCATCCATTGAGTCAAGAATCACGCAATTTGGTTGGGATGTGAACTATTTATAGAGCGCTAAAGTTGTGACTTCACCAAGCCTTGTTCTGACCAAGACGAGGGCACAATTCTAAGTCACACCCATGCAAATCCATGCAGGCCCATGCAGTGAAGATCCAACATATTTGTGACCATATTGTTTGTACCTCAAGGCCTTATTTCAAGAAACTTCAAACATAAAACCTTTGATGCTCCATGCCCTTTACATTTTGAGCTTGAAATCGAATTAAATCATGAGCCATAGCTTGAGATACATGGGCACAAAGTTGTCATCTTGAACATGTTTGTTTAGCAAGTGGCATCAAGGCAAAGAGATTTCTGCAGCCACTACACACGTGAAGATACATGCACACACATGTTACCACTATCAGCCATGCACGGATTCTGAGTCAGAAAGTTCTCCAAAAGCTTACTATAAACTCCATACTTGCTCATTAAGTTTGGGAGTAAGAATACTATGCTACAACACTCCCCACCATATTCCATACACACTCACCCTATATAAACTCCACACCTCATTCTCACACGCTTCACGATTCATTTTCCTCTCACATTCAACTCTCCTCTCTTCCACACTCCCATTGCTCTCAGATGTTCTCTTCATTTTCTCTCTTAACAAACTCTAACGTTTTCCACCACCACCATAACAAACTTCCTCATCACCTTCAACCACCATCATAAACCTTCATCAATCATCACCACCAACATCAAGCTGCGATAATCATCATCATCTCCTTCATTTGCACAGCACCACTTCCATCAAGATTCGTGAATCACCGTAGCTATTATTGAGAGTTCAAGATCTTCATCATACTGAGTTGATTTTCTCGCAAGGATACGCATAGCAAAGTTCTTCGCATTCATCATCATCAAAGAACAAAGAAAGCAATTTCCTCAAATCTTGATCAATATCTCTCCAAGTAAGTGACTCTCTCCATTGCACTTAGAAGCATGTATAGGCCTGGAACCCGTCATCAGGGATTGGGTTAGGACAATTAGACCGCCATGTTCTCAAATACGTGTTGCATTTTACGTGAATTTTGGATCTTGAAGCTTTGATTCCTGTTTGTATTGAAATGATGTTGGTTTGAACGTTTAATTCACATATTTGAAATCTATGCGTGGCGATGATTGAATTGATATGCACGTTGTTGATTTTGGTGAAGATAGGAGAAGTTGGGGGTTTAGTTGTTGCGTTCGTTTAGGATGTTAGAGGTCTCAAAACAAAAAACTAATGGCGGATCTGTGATCTACGCGAAAATTCGAGGGGAGAGGTGGTCTTGATTTTTGTTTTTGAAGCATAGCCGTTACCGGCGCCGCCGTGCACTCGTCGGAAGAGACGATGAACAGTACCACTGAGTACTATTCACGTGAGCTGCATGAGCTCTTTCATTTTCATGAATGGATGAAGCCCTCGACGTGGCTCTTTGTCATTCGCTGAGTCCTTTTTGTCTTCATTCCTATTTCGTCCTTATTCTAATGATTGAGAGTAGCCGTGGCGGTGTGTGATTGGTTGCAAGAGTTTTTGTCTCTTTCTCACTTAAATGAGAGTTGCCCCATTGATGAATGTTGACATTTGCATGTCACGTTATATCTTTGTTCATACTATATATTAGGTGTGCATGTTGATATGTTATAAGATAAATGAAATAAAAGTGGCATGTGAATAAAAAGAGATAAAAGCTGGGCCATGAATTTGACTTGGGCTTTGGAATTTTCGTTTCTTACACCACCTAGTTTCAGGCCCATGCGCCTTATAATTAAATTCCAGTTCATGTCTCAATTTCTAATGCACCCCTAGCTTAGACAGAATTCCTTCTTGCTTAAAATTGTTTCTTCTTCAATTTTTGTTTGGTAAATGATTTTCCTATTGAATAAAAAATAAATAAAAATATGTTTTAGATAGAATCACATGTGTAAATAATTGTGGTATTTTTTCTATATTTTTAGAAATTGTTTTTCTATTTTTAATAAATCATTTCTTTCAACATGTTCATTGTGTCTTTAAGTTTGATCGGTTTTGCAAATTAATTTTGTTTAATGCCTTAGGAATAGAATTTAATTGCCATTTTTTGTGTGATATCAGTAGACTCATATACCATATTGTGTGAAAAAAATAAAAGTTTAATTCTATGTTTTGGTTAGGTTTTCGCTAGGTTCTCTATACCCGATTTATGTACGTTCCTAAACGGATAACCATGTGAATTTGACCTATAATTTGCTTTGCGTTTATGCAATTGACTTAGTTTCTTTTTGTACATGTAACTAGATATGTGTAGAGGTCCTAAGACCTGGAATTAGAATTTTTTAAAACATTTCTTCTATTTTACTTGAATCTTCCTTTTTTACTTGTAAATAACTTACCTTTGGTTAACGATTGCACCATAACTTGTCCGAATGACCTATAATTTTGTATGAAACTTTGTGACTTGATTCCATGATTGTTTAGACACATATTAGAGGCTATTTGCTACTGACTTCCATCATTTGAATACATCTTTCTAACTTCATTCCTAGTTTGAATTCTATTAACTAGTTTTGACCTAGTTTTGTATAGTTTTGTTAGAACTTTGTTTGTTTCAAGTTAATTGACTAACATAGATTGGTATAAGGTCTTGGACCTATAAATGAACTAATTGCTACTGACTTTAAACTTAGCTCATGTTTTCACTCGCTTTTTGTTTTGATTAATTGATGTTTGTTCACTAATTGTTAAGTAACAATTCATGCGATACTTTGGTAACTTCTTGTGAATATCTTCGTGTGATGCCGTGATGCTTTTGTGTTTGATTTAGGACACTTATTTCCTTGGCTTGCTACTGCCCTAGGGCTCTCTTCTCATCTTGTTGGAGTTGTAACTCCATTCCTTTGCCATGTTCCCTTAGACTCTTCCTTCTTTGTTAAGAGGAATCGAGATAGGTTAGGATAGTTATCCTTGACCTTAGGGCCATTAGACTTAGATTAGAATAACTTAGATTAGAGAATAGGTTAGTTCCCCTTTTGTTCATTTCTTTTTCTTTTCAACTTTAAAACACTAATAAATAAAGAGGCGAATCACATTAAGAAAGTGATAGAGAAATGAGTGGGATTCATTCCCTAATCTGTTTCTCAATCACTTAGTGGCATAGAAATGAGTGGGATTTATTCCCTAATCTGTTTCTCGGTCACTACTTAATGGGAGAGAAATGAGTGGGATTCATTCCCTAATCTGTTTCTCAAACATTAGTTAATGGGATAGAAATGAGTGGGATTCATTCCCTAATCTGTTTCTTGAACATTATATAATGGGATAGAAGTGAGTGGGATCCATTCCCTAATCTGCTTCTCGATCATTATACATTTTTATGTGATTCAAATCGCAAAGTAAATTCCCTTAAAAAATACCCAACCAAAAACATTTAAAACACTTAATAAAGGCTCGAATTAAAACAAAGTGACGAAGTGGTGCGAAACCTTGTATTGGGTTTTGTTCATCATGTAGTTACATAAAAAACACAAACCCAAGTTCATTCTTTTGCCTTGTTAGGCGCTTAAGAGCATGTTGAGTCCATTCCAAAACTAGGCGTATAAGTCTCCAAAGGTCGAGCATCGTGGATTGTGACCTTAACCTCTGTTCAATTAAAAAACACAAAACAAATGGAAACTATGGAGCCGAACTACGGTCGTTCTGATTCCTGAAAAGGATACGTAGGCATTGGGTCGCGGGGCCTAAGCGAACACACTTGTAAATAATTCCTTCTTTTCCCCGTATTTCTTTTGCATGCATTCGCATTTAGGTTTAGACATTAGATACACCCTTTAGATAGAAACAAACATAGGTGGATACCATCGAGTACGATGGGCGTGAGGGGTGCTAACACCTTCCCCTTGCGTAACCGACTCCCGTGCCCTGTTCTCTGGTCGAAAGACCTTGTTCTTGTTCCGAGTTAGGTTTCTGATATTCCTTTCCCGCGATGGGATAAATATATTAGTGGCGACTCTGATTCCATTTTTCGCGGTAGCGACACTATTCTTCCAGAGAGAGCAGGTTTTTCGAACACATACTTGATGGGATCCATTTTGGAGATCAGGAAAGTGGTATGGTTTAGCATATACTGTCTTAGTCGGCGAGCCGCCCATGTTAAGGCACAACAAGTTTTCTCGAGTAGTGAGTATCTTGTTTCACAATCGGTAAACTTTTTGCTAAGATAGTAGATTGCATGCTCCTTTTGGCCAAACTCGTCATGTTGCCCCAGTACACACCCCATTGAATCTTCTAACATTGTCAGATACATTATCAGAGGTCTTCCTTGTTAGAACAAGAATTGTTCTGATCAATAATCTTAGTTTTGATGATAACAATGTATATGAATTTTGCTCAAGATAATGTGGTACTCTAATCCTATGCAATTTCCCTTTCAGGAAATATATAAAGAGTATGCACAAATCAGCGCTAAGAAGCTTTGACTCAGAAGGTTCAGTATGCAACTTTAGCACATGGTCTGGCAAGACATCAGAAGATGGTCAAGCAGAATCAGAACATGGTCTATTAGAAGCATCAGAAGAACTTGAGTTCAGAAGCAGAAGCACTAAAGTCATGGAATCACGCTCAGAAGCATATCAAGATCAGAAGATCAGAAGATGCTCTGCACCAAGCTGTTTGTACTCTGATGATTTTCAACGTAGTATTTACAAAGAACAAATCAGAATCAAGTACTAGATGGCAGGCTACGCTGACTGACAAAAGGAACGTTAGAAGCTATTAAAGGCAATGTCAGTAGTCACAGCAAAAGCAAGACTCGAGGTAGTTGACAAAATAGTGAAACATTAAATGCAATGCTGTACGGAATACGCAAAGCATTAAATGCTCCCAACGGTCATCTTCTCAAACGCCTATATAAATGAAGTTCTGATGAGAAGCAAGGTCACCAATTCTTAACAATTTCTGTGAATATTAACTTGCTGAAACGCTGTTCAACTCAAAGCTCAGAAACTTCATCTTCAACCTCACTACATTGCTGTTGTAATATATTAGTGAGATTAAGCTTAAACGTTAAGAGAAATATCACTGTTGTGATTATAGCTTTTCAGAAGCAATTGTAATACTCTTAGAATTGATTACATTAATTTGTAAGTAACTAGAGTGATCAAGTGTTGATTAGGATACTCTAGGAAGTCTTAGCTTGTGTCTAAGCAGTTGTAATTAGAGCGATCACGTGGTGGTCAGGATACTCTAAGAAAGTCTTAGCTTGTGTCTAAGCAGTTGTTCCTAGAGTGATCAAGTTGTGATCAGAAGACTCTAGAAGACTTAGAAGTTGTCTAAGTCGAAAACCATTGTAATCTCGTGTGATTAGTGGATTAAATCCTCAGTTGAGGTAAATCACCTTGTATAGGGTGGACTGGAGTAGTTTAGTTAACAACGAACCAGGATAAAAATACTTGTGCAAATTATTTTTATCTTACGAGTTTTTGAAACTACACTTATTCAAACCCCCCCCTTTCTAAGTGTTTTTCTATCCTTCAATTGGTATCAGAGCCTTGTTCTAAGGTGCAAGCACTTAACCGTGTTTAGAAAAGATTCAGGAAAAGAAAAACGCTTCAGTAAAAGATGGCTGGTGAAGTTCAAACAAATCTAACTGCATCTACATCTGGCTCTGCTGAGCAATACAATGGTAACAATGGTTATACTAGACCACCAGTATTTGATGGTGAAAATTTTGAATACTGGAAAGATAAACTGGAAAGTTACTTTCTTGGTCTAGATGGTGAACTATGGGATCTTCTGTTGGATGGTTACAAACATCCTGTTAAAACTACTGGTGTAAGGCTCACGAGAAGCAAAATGACTGATGATCAAAAGAAAGATTTCAAAAATCATCACAAATGCAGGACTGTTTTGCTGAATGTTATCTCTCATGCTGAGTATGAGAAGATATCTAACAGGGAAACGGCTCATGACATATATGAGTCCTTGAAAATGACTCATGAAGGAAATGCTCAAGTCAAGGAGACCAAAGCTCTTGCACTAATCCAGAAGTACGAAGCCTTCAAGATGGAGGATGATGAAGACATAGAGAAGATGTTTTCAAGATTTCAAACTCTGACTGCTGGATTAAGAGTTCTGGACAAAGGCTACACCAAAGCTGATCATGTAAAGAAGATCATCAGAAGCTTGCCCAGAAGATGGGGCCCAATGGTAACTGCATTCAAGATTACGAAGAATCTGAATGAAGTTTCTTTGGAAGAGCTGATCAGTGCCCTGAGGAGTCATGAGATTGAACTTGACGCAAATGAACCTCAGAAGAAAGGTAAGTATTGCATTAAAATCTAATGTTAAAAAATGCACTAACGCTTTTCAGGCTAGAGAAGAAGATCCTGAAGAATCAGAATCTGAAGAAGAAGATGAACTGTCCATGATCTCCAGAAGGGTAAACCAACTCTGGAAGAGCAAGCAAAGGAAGTTTAGAGGCTTCAGAAGTTCAAAGAGATTTGAACGAGGAGAATCTTCTGGTGACAGAAGATCTGACAAGAAGAAGGCTGTCTGCTATGAGTGCAATGAGCCTGGACATTACAAGAACGAGTGTCCAAAACTTCAGAAGGAGAATCCCAAGAAGAAGTTTCATAAGAAGAAAGGTCTTATGGCAACATGGGATGATTCAGAATCAGAATCAGACTCTGAAGATGAGTAGGCAAATCTGGCACTAATGGCCACAATGGATGACAGATCAGAATCTACATCAGAATCAGATTCTGAAGAGGTATTTTCTGAACTATCTAGAGAAGAGTTAGTTTCCAGTTTAACAAAACTTCTGGAACTCAAGGCTCATCTTAGTATCAAATACAAAAAGCTGAAGAAGCAATTTGAATTTGAAACTAAGAAGCTGGAAGTGGAAAATTCTGAACTGAAGGAAAAAGTTTTAAATCTATCCAAAGATAGTGGATCTCCTTCTGAAACAGAAAAACCCATTCCTAGCATGAATCATATTCTGAAAGAATATGACTCGAGCTTCAGAAAGTTCTTATCTAGAAGTATTGGCAGAAGTCATCTTGCTTCTATGATATATGGTGTTTCTGGAAACAGAAGGTTTGGTTTTGGCTATGAGGGTGATACCTCACATAAATTTGAACCTGTTGATGATCTGAAGATCACATACAAGCCATTGTATGATCAGTTCAAATATGGCCATGCTCATGATATTAGGCTCACTTCACATGCACAGAAGTTTAACAATGTTCACACCAAGAAGCATGTGACACATCCTAAGAAATATCATGCTGACAAACCTAAAGAATATCATGCTGTTCCTCCTGTTAAATATTTTGCTAAACCCAAGTTCAATCAGAACTTGAGGAGAACTAACAAGAAAGGACCCAAGAAATTGTGGGTACCTAAGGAGAAGATAATTTCTGTTGCAGATATCCTTGGCGGCAAAGAGGACAAAAAGCAAAATGTCATGGTACCTGGACTCTGGGTGCTCGCGACACATGACGGGAAGAAGGTCTACATTCCAAGACCTGGTGCTTAAACCAGGTGGAGAAGTCAAGTTTGGAGGAGATCAGAAGGGCAAAATCATTGGCTCTGGAACCATAAGTCTTGGTAACTCTCCTTCCATAACTAATGTACTTCTTGTAGAAGGATTAACGCATAACTTATTGTCCATAAGTCAATTAAGTGACAATGGTTATGATATAATCTTCAATCAAAATTCTTGCAAGGCTGTAAGTCAGAAGGATGGCTCAATCCTATTTACAGGCAAGAGGAAGAACAACATTTATAAGATTGATCTTTCTGATCTTGAGAAGCAGAAGGTGACTTGTCTTATGTCTGTTTCTGAAGAGCAATGGGTCTGGCACAGAAGATTAGGTCATGCTAGTTTGAGAAAGATTTCTCAGATTAACAAACTAAATCTTGTCAGAGGACTCCCAAATCTGAAATACAAATCAGATGCTCTTTGTGAAGCATGTCAGAAGGGAAAGTTCTCCAGACCTGCATTCAAGTCTAAGAATGTTGTTTCTACCTCAAGGCCGTTAGAACTTTTGCACATTGAGCTGTTTGGCCCAGTCAAAACAGCATCTGTCAGAGGGAAGAAATATGGATTAGTCATCGTTGATGACTATAGCCGCTGGACATGGGTAAAGTTCTTGAAACACAAGGATGAGTCTCATTCAGTGTTCTTTGAATTCTGCACTCAGACCCAAACTGAGAAGGAGTGTAAAATCATAAAGGTCAGAAGTGATCATGGTGGTGAATTTGAGAACAAATTCTTTGAGAAGTTCTTCAAAGAAAATGGTATTGCCCATGATTTCTCTTGTCCTAGAACTCCACAACAAAATGGAGTCGTATAACGAAAGAATAGGACTCTGCAAGAAATGGCCAGAACCATGATCAATGAAACCAATATGGCTAAGCACTTCTGGGTAGAAGCAATAAACACTACATGTTATATTCAGAATAGAATCTCTATAAGACCTATTCTAAATAAGACTCCTTATGAATTGTGGAAGAACAGAAAGCCCAACATTTCATATTTTCATCCTTTTGGATGTGTTTGTTTTATTCTGAACACTAAAGATCATCTTGGTAAGTTTGATTCTAAGGCACAAAAGTGTTTCCTTCTTGGATATTCTGAACGCTCTAAAGGCTACAGAGTATACAATACTGAAACATTGATTGTAGAAGAATCAATCAATATCAGGTTTGATGATAAGCTTGGTCTTGAAAAGCCAAAGCAGTTTGAGAATTTTGCAGATTTTGACATTGATATCTCAGAAGTTGAAGAACCAAGAAGCAATGCTGCAGAAGCTGGCAGTCTCAGAAGCAATGGATCAGAAGATCAAGTTGCTGCATATTTAGAGAATCTCAGGATTTCTGAAGAGCCAACAATCAGAAGATCACCTAGACTTGCTTCAGCTCATTCAGAAGATGTGATCCTTGGAAAGAAAGATGATCCCATCAGAACAAGGGCATTCCTTAAGAACAATGCAGAATGTCAATTAGGTCTTGTTTCTTTGATCGAGCCAACTTCTGTTGATCAAGCTCTAGAAGATCCAGACTGGATAATTGCCATGCAAGAAGAACTCAATCAGTTTACAAGGAATGATGTATGGGACTTGGTTCCTAGACCAAAAGGATTTAACATCATTGGCACTAAGTGGGTATTCAGAAACAAGCTAAGCGAGAAGGGAGAAGTGGTAAGAAACAAAGCCAGACTGGTTGCTCAAGGTTATAGTCAGCAAGAAGGGATTGACTATACAGAAACCTTTGCACCTGTGGCCAGGTTAGAATCTATTCGTCTATTAATTTCTTTTGCCACTCAACACAACATCACTCTTTATCAGATGGATGTTAAGAGTGCCTTCTTAAATGGTTACATAGATGAAGAAGTTTATGTCCATCAACCTCCTGGTTTTGAAGACTCCATGTCTCCAAATCATGTTTTTAAATTAAAGAAATCATTATACGGATTGAAACAAGCTCCTAGAGCTTGGTATGAACGTTTGAGTTCTTTCCTTCTGGAAAATGGTTTCACTAGAGGAAAAGTGGACACTACTCTCTTCTGTAAAACATTTAAAAAGGATATTTTAATTTGTCAAATATATGTTGATGATATTATCTTTGGAACATCTAATGCTACACTTGGAAAGGAGTTTGCTGAGTCTATGCAGGCTGAATTTGAAATGAGCATGATGGGAGAACTCAAGTATTTCCTTGGGATTCAAATCAACCAAACTTCTGACGGAACCTATGTTCATCAAACGAAGTATGTGAAAGAACTTCTGAAGAAATTTAATCTTTCTGAAAGCAAAGAAGCCAAAACTCCTATGCATCCAACATGTGTCCTAGGTAAGGATGAGGTAAGTAAGAAGGTAGATCAGAAGTTGTACAGAGGTATGATTGAATCTCTTCTATATTTAACTGCTTCTAGACCTGACATTCTGTTCAGTGTTTGTTTGTGTGCTAGATTCCAATCAGATCCGAGAGAATCTCATTTAACTGCGGTTAAGAGAATTCTGAGGTATCTGAAAGGTACTACTAATGCTGGTTTAGTTTACAGAAGATCCAAAGATTACAACTTAGTAGGATTCTGTGATGCTGACTATGCTGGAGATAGAATAGAAAGGAAGAGCACTTCTGGAAGTTGTCAATTTCTTGGAAGTCATCTGATCTCATGGTACAGCAAGAAGCAAGCTACTATTGCCCTCTCAACAACAGAAGCAGAATATGTTGCTGTTGCTGGATGTAGCACACAAATGCTCTGGATGAGAAGTCAGCTAGAAGATTATCAGATATATGAGAGTAACATTCCTATTTTTTGTGATAATACTTCTGCTATATGTTTATCTAAGAATCCTATCTTACATTCAAAAGCTAAACATATTGAGATTAAACATCATTTCATAAGGGACTATGTTCAGAAGGGTGTTATATCTTTAAACTTTGTAGATACAGACCATCAATGGGCTGATATCTTTACAAAACCCCTGGCTGAAGATAGGTTTAAGTTCATTCTGAAGAATATCAGTATGGATTTATGCCCAGAATGAGAAGATGAGAAAATCTTATGTATGGCTATCTTCTGAAATGAGATTGGATTAATGTTTTATAAGAGGTTCTGTTTTTAAATCAATTAGAAGTAGTGACTCGTTTATTACTAACGTTTCATTGTCTAAGCTGATTCAAAATATCTTTTAAAGTAAAACAGCTGTATCTAGCTTTCCAGATGGTAACACGTGTCTACCCTATTTGGACAAGCATGCGTGCAGTTGAGGAGGCGCCTTTCCTAGGTAACTGTTCTATCACTTCATTTGTCATAGTTTCTCTCTCCTCTTGTCACGTAACATTAAATGCCATTCATCATTTCTTTTATTTTCTTTTTCGTTTTTATATCCGTCAAACGTTTCCCTTCCCTAGAACGTTTCCTTCCCCACATTTCCTCTATTTATTTCTCCATTTCTTTGCATTCTTCAATCAATCTTTGCGAAAACCCTAGTTCATTCTTCATCGATCCAACGTTCATCATGAATCCTTCGCCTAGTTCCCTTCATCAAAACTTTAAACCAGTTGAAGAAACTAAGTCTCAAAAGTGGCTGATCTATTTGAATAGAACGGATGGAAGGGTTAATCGGTTACAGGATGAGAAACATATCTCGGGATGGCATTCCAAGTTTTTCTCAAGTCAGATCTCTTCTTTGATGCTGTTATCAACATTTGTCCAAAGGAAGAAGACTTTCTTGAGATATTGGATGAAGTTAGGTTCCATAAGGACTTAACTTCTATGTTAAGGGAAAGCCCATCTGAGATTACGCTCTCTCCTGGTGAATTGTTCTCAGTTTCTCCTTTGTATTCATTTACTTCTTTCTCTGGGAGCTGCTCAGGCATGCAGAGTTTCAAGATTTGATGACCAAGCAAGAGCAAGAACAACGCTGGGATTCATGATATACTGGCTTAGATTAGGACTAGGCTAGGGTTGTAGTCTTTGTGTCCTTGTAGTTTTCTTTGCTTGTTGCACTTGTGTATCAGCATACATCTTCTGTAACTCTGTTTGGTTAATCAATGAAAAGCTTATTCTGCATAACTCTTGTACTTCTGCTTGTTTTATCAATGATTATTTGTTTTCTTTCCTTTGTCGAATGCTTACATCTGAATCTTTTACATTCTTTTTGATGTTATGACAAAAAGGGGGAGAAATAGTGATAAATGATTTGATTTATATTAGCAGTTGCTGGGAAGAAAGCCCCCACATTACTAACAGAAGCTGCAAGCTTCATATGTTTCTAAGTTGTGTTGTTGCAGGAATTGAAGATTCAAGATCAATAAGCAACAAGATGAATCAAGTTCTTGGATTCTTGAAGCAAGCTGAGTGCTATGAAGCTTCAGAATCAGAAGCAAGAAGGAAGAATGTTCAGATATTCTGATGATAGAATATGTTCTGATACATTCTATATGGCTTATATGGCTCTGATACATATTATGTGTTCTGATTCATTCATGCTGACTATTGTCGTTTAGTTTTGTTCTGTAACATTTCAGGATGTAGAGATGCTCTGATGATGCTCTGGTACATTCAACAATGTTCTGATACAATCTAGCATGAAGTGATGTAAGAAGAAATTCAAGCTCTGAAGCTGTCCGCTGGAAGCAGGAATCAGAAGCTGTGAATGTTCTGAGGATCTAAAGAAATTCAAGCTCTGAAGCTGTCCGTTGGAAGCAGGAATCAGAAGCTGTGAATGTTCTGAGGATCTAAAGAAACTTAAGTTCTGAAGCTGTCCGATGGAAGCAGGAATCAGAAGCTGTGAATGTTCTGAGGATCTAAAGAAATTCAATGTTCTGAAGCTATCCTATGGAAGCAGAAATCAGAAGCAGTGAATGTTCTGAAGTTCAAGCATATGTGAACGTCTCTACTGAAATACTCAGGGAAGTCTTTTATTTATAAAATTCTTCTAGTATTAATTTCAGGGGGAGATTATTCATCTCAGGGGGAGATTGTTAATCTCAGGGGGAGACACATTCACATTATGTTTATATGCTTATGCTATAACTGTGTAATTGTCTTTTGCCGTCTGTTATTCTGATTGCAAATTCATATCATTTATATATGTTTTTGTCATCATCAAAAAGGGGGAGATTGTTAGAACAAGAATTGTTCTGATCAATAATCTTAGTTTTGATGATAACAATGTATATGAATTTTGCTCAAGATAATGTGGTACTCTAATCCTATGCAATTTCCCTTTCAGGAAATATATAAAGAGTATGCACAAATCAGCGCTAAGAAGCTTTGACTCAGAAGGTTCAGTATGCAACTTCAGCACATGTTCTGGCAAGACATCAGAAGATGGTCAAGCAGAATCAGAACATGGTCTATTAGAAGCATTAGAAGAACTTGAGTTCAGAAGCAGAAGCACTGAAGTCATGGAATCACGCTCAGAAGCATATCAAGATCAGAAGATCAGAAGATGCTCTGCACCAAGTTGTTTGTACTCTGATGATTTTCAACGTAGTATTTACAAAGAACAAATAAGAATCAAGTACTAGATGGCAGGCTACGCTGACTGACAAAAGGAACGTTAGAAGCTATTAAAGGCAATGTCAGTAGTCACAGCAAAAGCAAGGCTCGAGGTAGTTGCCAAAACAGTGAAACATTAAATGCAATGCTGTACGGAATACGCAAAGCATTAAATGCTCCCAACGGTCATCTTCTCAAACGCCTATATAAATGAAGTTCTGATGAGAAGCAAGGTCACCAATTCTTAACAATTTCTGTAAATATTAACTTGCTGAAACGCTGTTCAACTCAAAGCTCAGAAACTTCATCTTCAACCTCACTACATTGCTGTTATAATATATTAGTGAGATTAAGCTTAAACGTTAAGAGAAATATCACTGTTGTGATTATAGCTTTTCAGAAGCAATTGTAATACTCTTAGAATTGATTACATTAATTTGTAAGTAACTAGAGTGATCAAGTGTTGATCAGGATACTCTAGGAAGTCTTAGCTTGTGTCTAAGCAGTTGTAATTAGAGCGATCACGTGGTGGTCAGGATACTCTAAGAAAGTCTTAGCTTGTGTCTAAGCAATAGCAGAATCGTTATCAACAGGATCCAGAGTGAATGTGAATCTGCATTTATTATGTGGGTGTGTGTAAGAGCTCATAGCTATTTGAAAATGAATGAAAGCAAAGAAAGAAAAAGGATCACAAAATTTGAATATGCAAACGTCCCATGATTTTATTGAATGAACATGATCATGATATGACAAACCCTTATAAAAAGGACCAGTGTGCTTCGGGCAAGGCACACGACTTTCAAGTTCAAGGTTCGATAGTACAGGAACCATTTTTATCTTTGCACATATAAACAACGAAAACAGGAAATTGCATTTACTCTTGATCAAAGGAGATCACATCCTCAGCTTCCCAGTTGTTCAATCCATTGTTGTGAGCAGGGAGTATCCAGCTGCTCCAGTTGCAGTTGTCTTCTTCGTCTTCCACAGCATTGATTTCTTTGGTGGGGAAATGAGTTGTTGATCCTTCGGGATGAGCAAGATACTCTGCTGGATACGAGAGCCCAGGCTGAGATACTTCTGTTGGCTGAGCGAGATACCCGATAAGATTGTCCCATCCAGTTGGAATGATGTCTTTGAAGGAGACTTGTGCATTCTGGGGAGCAGCGTACTGCATCAGGAAATCATTCTCATTATTTGGTGTTTCCCAGACTTCTTCAGGAGCGACAGGGCTTGTGAATGTCATATTGTCTTCGAAATGGTTGTCCCATCCAGTTGGGGTGATGTCTTCAATAGCGATCTGCGAGCTCAGGGGAGCAGAATGCTTCACCATAAAGTCATACTTACCACTTGGTTCTCCTAGTGTATCCCAAACTTCTTTTGGACTAGGTGGGCTTTGGTATTGCTCAGTAATGGAACTTGTGAAACTTTTGCAATCTTCAAACTGATCACCTCATCCAGTTGGGGCAATGTCTTCCATGGTAATAAAAGAACTCTGAGGTGCAGTGTATTTTACTAGAAAATCATACCCGCCGCTTGGTTCTCCCAAAGTATCCCAAACTTCCATGGAAACAGGTGGAATTTCATTTGGATATTGCTGAATAATATGGTTCAAAAACACTCCATCGTCTTCAATAACATTCACTCCTTGGCTGATGAAATGTGACATTAATCCTTCGGAACGAGGACTTTGATCGTTCTTTTGAGTTCCATCAGCATAGCCCAGACCTAGCTTATCGAACTTGTAAGGTACATCGAGGAGCTGTCCCCCATACTGTGCAACCACCTTCTTCGATCACAGCTTTGGCATCTTTGAGAGAAGCCATAGTTGGAGTTACTTTTGTAGCAGGAGTAGCAGAAATATGTTTGGCAGTAGAGACATCTGGAGGGACCACCTCAAAAGATTGGCAGGGAGTTTCGATGAATTCTCCATCCATCTCAACATACTTGGAGTTGCTCAGGTGGCTAACCACATATTCTTCTTCGCCATAAACTGTGACGACCTTGCCTTTTACCGGATACTTTAACTTCTGATGCGGGGTAGAAGTTACAGCGCTTGCCTCATGTATCCAAGGGCGTCCTAGTAAACAGGAATATGCTGGGTGAATTTCCATTACGTAAAAGGTAGAGTCAAAGATCTGAGAGCCCACTCTGATTGGGAGCTTCACCTTTCCGTACACTGTTCTTGTTGACCCGTCGAAGGCTCTTACCACAACATCGCTTGGTTGCAACACAACTCCTTCGAAGTCAAGTTTTTCCAGTACCGCTTTTGGTAACACGTTCAAAGAGGAACCGTTGTCTACCAGCACATGAGACAGAGTGGTGTCGTTACATTCAATAGAGATGTGCAGGGCTTTATTGTGATTTTTCCCAGCAGGGGTTAAATCAGCATCAGAGAAACCGAGACCGTTATTGACTGTTAGACTGGCAACACAATTTTCGAATTGATCAACTGAAATCTCCTGTGGTACATGAGCAGCTTTCAGGAACTTCATCAGGGCCTTGGCATGAGCTTCTGAATATTTTAGCAGAGACAACATTGAGATTTTTGAAGCAGCGTGCCCCAGTTGTTCGACAATATTGTAATCACTTTTGCAGATGATTTTCAATATTTCCTCCATTTCTTGCTTCGACGGATCTTCAATATTGACTTCCACCGGTATTTGAACTGGTTCAACTAGTGGCTCTTTGCCTCGAGCATTGATATCTTGATTAGGAACTGGGACCTGGACTGGATTAGTAGCAACATTTGGAGAAATTTCTGGTGAAAAGATCCTTCCACTTCTCGTAATCTTACTAGTACCCACAATATTATCAACAGTTGGAGTAGTAAAATTCATGGCCTCTTCAGTCAGGGTATCTTGTTTAACTCCATGGACATAAACATTAGTGTCATAACTCCACGGGACAGCTTTGTCTGAGGAGTATGGAAATGGAGCCGGACTGGTGATGATTACAGATGCCACTTTGGGTGCAGCAGAAATTTTGAAAGGGGTTTTGGTAGGGATTTTCAATGGTATGTTAGAAACCACTGAGACGTCCTCTATTCTCATCCCATTTGAAAAAACTTCGCATAAATAGTCCATAGAAGGGAGCCTTTCAAACAAAATGATACGGCGATCCATCCACTTTTGAATTCCTATTTTCAGGTTCTCACAACCATTGGGTAGGTGTGCACAATAAAAGCAATCAGGGTCACAACCTGGAAAGTAACCAGCTCGGATTAGCTTTCTTTTGACTTCAAGGAGCGGAGTTTACAATTCTCTCACATCATAGATATAAACAGTGTCTAGGATAGCATTAACGGTCTTGTCGTGCTTTGGCATAGGTGCAGTGATGACATTTGAAGTCTCTGGAGGATCGAACTCAATTTCCCCAGCATCTATCATGTCTTGTATTTTATTTTTCAGGGCCCAACAGTGATCTGCGTCATGTCCTGGACAATTGGAATGGTATGCACATGTTGCATCAGGGCGATAACTCGGAGAGGAAGTGTTGACATTCTTTAGAGGATCTTTCAATGTGATCAGATTTGCTTTTAACAAGTGCTGCAATGCTTGAGAGATTGGCATATTGATTCTGGTGAAGTTTCTTCTTG
The DNA here is from genome assembly GCF_029867415.1 of Vicia villosa. Classification (NCBI taxonomy): domain Eukaryota; kingdom Viridiplantae; phylum Streptophyta; class Magnoliopsida; order Fabales; family Fabaceae; genus Vicia; species Vicia villosa. The sequence continues at coordinate 58,802 of NW_026706244.1, forward strand.
GTGCATCTGGTCGACGCGTATACTTCGGCGGTTGATCTTTTTGAGGTGCAGATGCAGAGATCAGAACAACCCCTACAGATTGGTGATGCTCACTTTTGCGACCTTTCTGACTATGCATTGTATTGACTTCGTTTCTCCCACTGATGGGCCTTTTTGTAGTACCAGAGGAGGAGCCTATTTGAATTTTTCCACTTTGAATACCATTTTCGACACGCTCTCCAGTTAATATCAGGTCAGTGAAACCTGATGATGAGCTTCCCAGCAAATGACTATAGAAAGGGCCAGTTAAAGTGCCCATGAACATGTCGACCAACTCGCGATCAGATAAGGGTGGTTGAACCCTTCCAGCTAGATCTCTCCACTTTTGTGCATACCCTTTGAAACTTTCTTTTGGTGCCATAGACATGCCCCACAGTTGAGTACGGGTTGGTGCAAGGTCAGCATTGTATTGATATTGTTTATAGAAAGCAGCAGCCAAATCTTCCTAGGTGTGAACTTTTGTACTTTCCAGCTGGTAGTACCACTCGAGTTGTGTACCTGACAGACTTTCCTGGAAGAAATGAATCCACAATTTGTTATCTGCTGTATGAGGTAGTATCTTCCTTACATAGGACCTCAGATGCAGTTTTGGGCAAGAAACTCCATTATACTTTGCAAAGACAGGAACTTTGAATTTTGGAGGGATAAAAATATCTGAGACTAGCCCAAGGTCATTGAAGTCTAAACCAGGTATTTTTTGTATCTCCATAGCTTTCATGCGTTCTTCCAACAGCTGGTATTTGTCATCACCCTGCTCGTCTTCGGAATGATAATCTTCTTCGTTAGAAGAGAGGGAGGGTTTGGCAGAACCATGGTTGCTGTGATTGTCTTCTCGATCACCTTCACCGATTATTTCAGGGATCGGTGCCTTTTTGGACCTCTTGACTGGGATTTTGACCTTCCTTGCAAGGTGACTTAAGCCTGCAGATCCTTTGGTCTTCTTTTTCTTCTTGATTATCAGGGCTTTCAGTTCTTGTTGCCCCTTTGTTAGCTCCAGAATTGCTACCTGAACTTGGGCGTTCTGTGCTTCGAGATTCTTGACGCTTGTTTCGGAATCCATCTCTTCTAACTGCAATAAACAACGAGGAGATGAGAAACCCATCATGTGAACCTGTTATGCAATGTTTATGAATGAAATGCATATGCAATGTTTTCAAGGATCTTATTTAGATTTGTTAAAACAAAAGAGAAACAAACATTTATTAGTCAAACAACTTATTTCCTTTTTTCTTTTTCTTTTTTTATTTTTTTTTCGGCTTTACAAAATAAAGAAAATAAAGGATTCCTCAAGCCTCCCATGGACGCTTTCTCTTCGCACCTAGGAACGTGTTGATCTGCTGTTCTTCCTGGAGTTGTCTGGTGAGCTCCAACACTTTCCTCTCATAGTCTTGACAGTGTGCTTTGAAGGTGTCTCTTTCTTCTCTTAGTTGAACCCAAGATTTCTGCAGCTCTTCCAGGTCAGTTGGCATGTCCGGATGTAGAATAACTCGAGGTTCACTCCCTTCGACTTCTGGCTCAATAGTCACAGGTAGAATAGCAGGATATGGCATGATGAGTTTCTGAGCACGAGCCCGCACCCATTTGAGGTAAGGCTCCATGGGAATAGAGTTCCATTGTCCTAAAGTCTTGCTTTCTACTTTGTAGACACTGCCCCACGCATGTATAAACCTTCGTCGATATCTTTGGGAATCGTCTTCGTAGTCGAACACAATGCCACGAATAATCATGTCATGAGGACCGTTTCTTCGTGCATATCCAAATTGGCGCAAAGCTAAAGAGGGGTTGTAAGTGATGCCTCCCCTGATGCCAAGGAGTGGCACATTATGGTACTCTCCACAATGGTCAATGATAGTAATGTCTCTTTGAAAGAATTTGTTCCACCGGATATCTGAATGAGACAAAGACATAATCCTGCGAGACCATTGCATCCTTTGTTCATTTCTCAACACTGATCGGGGAAGGTGTAATGTGAACCATCTAGCCAGCAGTGGTACACAGCACATAAGAGTTCCTCGTTTTTCCATGGTACGAGTGTGTAAAGAATGTAGTATGTCTCCCAGCAAGGTAGGTACCGGGTTGCGGGTTAAGAAAATGTTGATAATGTGTATACTTATGAACTGGTCGGGATTAGGGAATAAAACCAACCCATAGATCAAAAGAGCCACAACTTCCTCAAAAGCTAGGTAACTTCTGTTTTTTAGTAGTAATCGAGCCTTTTCCATTAAGAACTTAGCAAGCAAACCCTTGACTCCACTTTTTGTTTCCCAATTGGACTCGATTTCTGACTTTCGCAAATGTAAGGCAGCAACAATGATTTTAGGTTTTGGAATCTTTTCTAAACCAGTGAAAGGTAATTGATCTCGAACAGGTAACCCAATCAGTTCAGAGAACTCTTCCAAAGTGGGTACTAACTGGTAATCAGGAAATGTAAAACAATGATGTTCGGGATCAAAGAACTGGAAAAGGACCCGTATCATGTCTTCTTCAAATTTTGAGGTAACCAAATGGAGTAGGTGACCGTGCTTTTCAGTGAATTGAGCATTTTTGGGAAATTCTGATATTAAATCCTTTAATTCAGATGGTACTGTCAAGATGTTGATTCGGATATAATCTCTGGTAGCGGGAGCCATTACCTGCAACAACAGAACAAAGGTAAACTCTTCGATCCTTGAAATGATTAGTGAGAAAATGATATGTTTATGATGCTTATGATGTCATGATGTCAAACATGTGGCAAACACAAACAAATCAAACAAATAACCTTAGGTTTAAAGGCTTGCATAAGGTTGATAGGTGATACCCTCCCCTACTGAAGTTTAGTTGGTTAAAACCTGTCCTAGAATAGTATTCGGGTTCTATGATCCTTGGAGACAACATCTCAATACGGCGCTCGGACGACCGATCAAAAATATTCCTCAAGGATAACTAACTTCGATCAATTTCAAAGTTAGTCACTTAATAGGCCACAAGTCAAGTTCAACTAAAGGTTCTAAGACAAATTAGTATTTAATGACATTTCGGAAGCCTAACACACTCCTTGATCGTTTTCAAGGGATATTAGTATAAACCAAAGTGTCGCACTAACGGTGACCACCAGATTAACCGTATCGGTACATGCCGTACAGTTTCCTTGGTCTATTGTCACATACTTAAGGTATCTCGAGATTCGGGTTAGAATCTTTCACACAAGCAAATACCCAAACAAACCTTTGAAAAATAGATCAATCAAGACAAGCAATTGAAAACATCGAAGTGATCTACACTCTAAGGTAACCCCTTTTGAAAACATTTTGTTTTTAGAAAGTATCCCCAGCAGAGTCGCCAGTTCTGTAAGCACTCGGTTTTTTACTACCTCTTGTGAGAGATACGAACTGACTCTTCTTTTGTTTTTGAGTTTTGAAAATCAGAGAGTCGCCACCGATTTTTATTTTATCCAATTAAGGAAAGGTTTATAAAAGAAACAGAAAAAGACCTTTAAAAGATTTTGGGTAAGGGGGTAGGTTATACAAAGGGAAGGTATTAGCACCCATTTGTATCCATGGTTATCCATGGGCTCTTAATTGCTTAGCTCACTTGTTTTGAATCATTTGTCTTGCCTTGAAATGCTTGTATGTGGTTTTAAAATACCTTTGTAAATTGGCTTTGTAATGATCCTTGTGCGGATGTATACAAAGTGTTTTATCTTTCGAAAGATGTTTTGAAAAAAAGAGCTTTAACTTCGTAATGATCCTTGTTTGGATATATACAAAATGTTGTCTTTTCTTGAAAGTTTTATTTTGAAAAACAATGATATATGAGACATTTTTTTTATTTTGATTTGAGCAAGCAATTAGGAGGTCTACCCTAAGTTTATAAGGTCTTTTCCCATTTCTTTTAGAAAATTCTCCTTTTACCGGATGTAAACAAAGGTTCGATTTTGCATTTGAAACAGTGTAATTTGAATTTTGAAAAAAAGTAACAAAGGGATTACCCTAAGAGGTGCAAGTGTGATTGTGTTTTGATTCAGATATTTTTGTCTTTGAAGTTAGTGATCTAACGCTTCAGTTGTTATTCTTGACATACACACAGTTTTATATGTACAGAAATTAAAATGCGGGAATGTAAAATGCGGGAATGTAAAATGCGGAAAGTAAATCTACGCTATTACATCGATTGTGCGGGAAATGTAAACTACGCTATTTACATGAATTTGACAACCTATACACTTTATCTAGGAATTTTAAATTGCAATAAGATAAAAGGAAGTATTTTTTTGGATTTTTAGATGGTTAATTTTAATTAGAATTAATGCATAATTAATTTAATTAAAATGAGAAAAGGTAGAAATAAAATTTAACCTAAAAATTAAGTCTAAAATATGTTCATATTGCTTGTTAATTTATTTAAAATAAAAACTATTTTTTTTGGATTTTTTGAAGATGTTTTTGAAATCATTAAGTTAATTAACATATAATTATGCAAATAATTATACAAATAATTAAAACTTAAAGAGAAAAATATTCTAAATATGTACAAAATTAGTCTATAATATATAAACCTAATTTAATAAGAAAAACAAAATTTCTGATTTTTTTTTATAGGTTAAAATAATTAAAAAACAAATATATAAATATATACTAATTAATTAAACAAAATATTTTAATTATTAAGAAAAATAAAATATTTTTATGTCAAAAATTAATAGATTATTTTATAAACCTAAAAATATTTTTATTATATTTTTTTGATTTTTAAAACTATTTTTAATAATTTTAGAAGTTAAATCAAATAAAAATAGAAAATAAAATAAGGCTGTGATCCTGTGTGATTAATTTGAAGGTCTATGATATGGTGGTGTGTTTTGATGCGTTGGATGTGTCAATATCATGATCTAATGGCTGTAAGAATGAGGGAGCATGATATGATGGTGGGTGATGTGCACTGAATCCAAGGAGAATTTATTATTCAGACTGGGACCCACGCGCGCAAGGTGGACCAATGGAAGAGCAAAGATGTGCCACGCGTGCTGGTCAACTTTTCAACCTTACTATTCATCATCTTCTTTCTTTTACCTGCGGATTTTGCTGCAGATTTACCTGCGGATTTTCCTGCGGATTTTTCCTTCAAATCTTCAGTCTTTTGAACGACATACAAAATGAAAATAAAAAAAAAACAAAGGTCACCCAGATCACCTAATTGGACCATTCTAAACATGACAGCGTTGTTAGTTTTGCCATTTGGAGCTTGCATCATGGAGAACGAAAGCTTCACATATTTGAAGCTCAAAAATGGTGGAGCTTCAAAACTACGTTAAAGCTTGCATGTCATCACTCAAACCTACTTTATATCATGCCATGAGTCCATTCAAGTGGTTAGTTTTCATTATAACCAAGCATGCATAAGAAAACGAAAACTATACATGTATGTTTATGATAAATACTAAGCATGTGTTATGACTCTCATGGGACCATATTAAGAGTTTATTCTTACTCTATACCACTTTAGAAGATGATTGAAAGTGTTTGTTTGTATTGATAATGGTTGGAAAGCATAAAACGAAAATTACAAAGTTTTGGAGTTTTTTGAGAATTTTTGTGAACTTCTTTGCTATGCTTCTTGCTATATTTTCGTGCCTCCTTTGTTGATGAAGTATCTTGAGCTATTTATGAGCAAGGAAGTGCTGCAAATTGAAGCTAAGAAGCATTCATTGCTTTGTTGAATTTTTTACTTTTTTAATAATATATAGCTTTGAATTCAAGCAACCATGGCTTGATTTTCTTCACTCTCTTGCCCTAGGCCTGCTGTACCATCTCTTTGGGGCAGAGTTGAATCAATTTTGAGGGCTCTAGCTTAATATCAAAGCAACATAACATTATCTTGCACCATTTCTTTTTCAATTTAATTTTAAATGTAATAAAATTAAACCAAAAAAGAAATAAAATGTTATGGGCCTTAGGTTGGTTGTGGGAGGCCCTTAACATTATTGGGAACATGTTTGGATCATGTAAACTTGGCCCCTTTTGGAAAAAAACACTTTTGATCAATGTTGGTTTCATGCATTTTCCCAAAATATAGCCAACTTCAACAAGGCATAAATCCCTCAATTTTTATCATATGAAGGAGTTCTTGTACTTTTTAGAAACCTCAAGATGTCCTCTACAAGCCACTTTGGAACTTTTTTTCATTTGGAGAAGTTATCTTGATGTTATGGCCTTTGACAAAAAACCACTTTTTGTTGACTTTGAAAATGACCTGTAATGTCTAAGCTCGTATTTTTCAAATGGTGAATCCAATGACCATGGGACCAATTGCATTTGAAATATAATTGAATTTCCTTCCAAACAAGCTTTGGTTGGAATTTTTTGAATGAACGAGGAGAGAGTTATGACCGGTCAAAGTTCAGTTGACTTTTTAGGAGAAAACCCTAATTTTGAAACTTAGGGTTTTGTTGATTTTTGTTCTTTCCTTGATGAATTATGATCAACCAATGATCAAATGATGAATCTTTTGACAAAATATGGATGTTGACAAAAAATTTCATTTTTGACTGTCTGTTGACTTTTCGGTCAAACTGGTCGTCTGTTGACTGTTTGAGCTGCTGACTGTGCGTCTGAGCGAATTGAAGTTTGAAAATTTGTATGGTGGTACTTTGAGATATATGGAGATCCATGAAATCCATTTGAGGTCTCAAAAAACTTGTTCTCTTGAAAAAACAAAAACCCTAGTTAAGGACTGTTCGTGTAGGAGACAATTGAGCGTACCTGATTTTTGTGCAGTGCTGAGTTTCTGTTGATCATGTGATGTTCAGAAGACTTCTAGAACAAAAACCTTGGAACTTTGAAATGCAAAAAGATTGATTTGATTGATGGTACAAAACACGGAGAATTGCACTGTCAGCGGGTTTGGCTGTCAACTGGCTACTCGGGCATTAACGTAACAGTTAAAGTGAAAATTCAACAGTTAAAGTTAATTTTTCTTTTTGTTTTTTTTGTTGTGTTAATGGTGAAAATTTATTTACATGAGTTGTTAGAAAAACACAAACATAATAAATAAATAAAATATACCGTACGCGAACAAAATTACTGATAATAACCTTGAAAAATATTTAATGCACAGTGAAATAAATATTTAACTGGCAGTAAACACACATAATATTATCAGGATAATTAAACTACAGTACGACAAATAGTACGACATTTAATACTGACAGTACAAATATTACATAATATAATGAACAGTACGACAAATAAACGGTACATTATTTGAAAGCAAAAGATACGACAAACTTTAAAAATGACGATTAAAAACCCATGCTATAAATAATAACATATAGATGATCGGGAGTGTAAGCAACCCAGGTCCGCATTTTTCAGGACTGTGCAGACAGAAAAAGGACATGATCACCACCACGACGGTGATGACCATAAGAAAACACGTATCCATCCACTTCGCCATTTTTGCCGGGGAAGAAGAGAAAATAAATATGAGGTAGAAATTTGAGAGATGAGTTGAAATTTGATGTGAGTATTTTATGGAAAAAATGAGAGATATTTATAGAGTGAAAAGAAGGATAGAGACGTTGGGGAATGAAGTGATTCCGTACAAAAAAAGGAAAATTTGAGTGGTAGTAGGATTTGAAAGAAAGTGTATGGTAGGGTTTGAAAAGAGAGATGTATAGAATAAAGTTAGGATTTGATTTTGAAAGAAAGAGATTTGAAAAGAAAGGAAAAGATTTTGAAAATAATAGAATATAGTACAAAAATTAATGAGAAACAAAAAACTAATAATAATTTACTTGTTATCAGTACAGTCTGAATCCCCGGACTTTGCGCCTGCAAAAAATTTAATTATGTACCAATTGCGTCAGCACTATTTATCTGTAAATAAATCTCAAATAAACAGCGTGTGTGAAGTGATAAACAGTAATTGGCGTTTGTGTAAGAATAAATTCAACAGCGAGCCAAAATACCGTATAATAAAAATTCTAAAAACCGAGTATTCATAAAATCAGGATATTTATGAAATAAAATCCAAGATTATATGAAACTCCCAATTTTTAGACAGAAGTCTGTTGTCTTCTTTCTGAAAAAGATGCGGGCAAATTTTGAGGTATAACACTATGTCACCATTTGTATTACAATCTCTAATAAAGATCAAAAGGGTGACGAAGATAGTTGTAGTTAGGTTTCTTGAGTGATTGATAGGAACTAAATATGCAAGGTAAACGAAACAATGTTTATTACACAAGAGAACGATGAAAAGAAGAGGCAAATGTTCTGATATTATACATTCATAAACACGTCCTTTTGGCTTACTAGCCATCATTAACATAACAAAACATTCACAACTCCAATCCAGTGCTTGCAAATTAATGTGTGGCCCAAATTAAATGGTCAATTCCAAGACAAACTTAATCACTACAACCTTAAAAGTGAAACTCAAACGGTTTTCAAAACCTTTATCATTTAATAATTTTAAAAGTCTCACTTGAATTAAATGATTAAATCGGTAATGTCCTTAATAGAATGACACTAGCAATCTTGATAGTTCGTCTTCTTAAATCACTTCACCTCACTGGCATCGTGCTTGAGGGACTGTGAATTATAAAAAAAAAATAATGCTTAAATCACTTCGCCCCTACATGCCTCGTGTTTAAGGGACTGTGAAGTGTGAACTATAAAAATATTACTTGAATCACTTCGCCCTTACAGATCTTATGCTTGAAGGATTGTGAACTATTAAGTATTGGTTAATCATTTTGCTCCTATTGACATCGTGCTCGAGGGACTGTGTATTGATATATTCATAATAGCCCAAGCCACTTAACATCAACATGACTCAGTCCATTAACACTAGAGCACATTGGATCTATGTAAAGTGCTTACATCAATACAGGCGAGGTAAATCCAACCTCGTGTCATGGTAACTATCTCGCCATGATACATTAAATGGCGAGATCATCCTAGCGAGATCATCCCACTATGAGTTCGACTCAAAGATCGTGACTCAGCCATAAATTACGTAAAAAAGTTAATGACAGATGTTACATGATCGAGTCCTAGACAAAAGAACCCGACGATAATGGCGATTCTTATGTAACACTTATAATAAATATAACAATAAGTGACATGAAAGTGTGTTGCACAGTAAGTCTCAAACATGGGAGAAATAAGATATTTAAGGATAATAACCACGTAACAAAAACTTGATGGCCAAAACAAATTAGAACAATTATACATTCAGAAACAAATCGGAACAATTATAAATTTAGAAGTTAAGGCTCAAAGCAATCCATCACTTTTTTTCACATATTATGTCAGATTGAGATTTTGTCCATCATTCCCAGAGAAAAGTCACATATGTTATTTTTTTTTAAGTAGATATACATATAACAAATACATTCATTATTTAAATACAATTTTTTTTATAATTGTAACGGTAAGAAATACTACCATAACAATGTTCATGACAACTGCAATCTTACTTGAACATTGTTTAAAAATTATTGGTATTTGTATATGAGATTTTGATATTAGTTTGAATTCAACACTGGCTGACAAAGAAGGTTCTTCATAAGAATACTAGATTTGCACTTTGCAGTATGTATATATTATCTTTCTCAACTTTCTTAATGTCCTTCTCAATGTATTTATTTGATGCTTTTGGAGTCATCATATAAAGACCCCATCTCTTTCTTTCTTTTTTTCAAATAATAATTTAATTACTTTTGATTTTTTCTGACTTTACTTTTTTAAATAAATAAATAAATAATCTAAACTCAATGCAATGAGTCACGGTCAAATCCAAACTCTGAGAGTACAACTTTCCAGCTCAGAGAAAAACTAAAGCAAAGCAAAGTAAAGATAAAACATGGGACCATACCACTCTTGGGGCCGTGAATGACTGAAATCATCACATGTCCTACAGGCCACACATGTTTCTGCAACGCAATCTCCACCGTTTGTATGGTCCCACAAATAATATCAACCGTTCGATGTAGAACAATGAATGAGTCAGGGACACTTTGTCTCTTTTGTTGTTTGATTAGTTACAACAGATTGAGGAAAAAAGAAAGCTATAGGAGTAGTAATTTGCAATACATGTTGATTGCCACGCGAGGTTTAAGCATAAAATATTCCAAAACCAGCTATGCAAAAGTTGAAAGTGTATAAAATGTTCTTTAAGTGGTGATCGGAAATTGTAATAATTGTAGAGAAAGGGTTGGTAATTGGGAATATCAAGCATTGTAACTTGGTGCCATATGATGTTCATGTCACGCTTGCTAAACAAGAAAAGTTAACGGTTCACATAAGAGTACCATATTTAGCATTTAGAAATAGGAATGTACAAATTTCAACCGACGGATCCATTATAATATTTGTGCAAACAGTTCGGATTAAATCAGGTGTTGGAATGATTGAGTTGTTTAATTTGAATTGTATAAGATTGATTTGGTCGGGCTCAGATGATTATTTTAGATTCGTCGGGAATCGAATCCGATTGAACTCAACTAATATTTATTTATTTTTAATATTATATATTGATCAATTTTAAAATGAAGTTCAATAATGTTGTTATGATATTATCATTTTGGCTTAATTGCAATTTTGATCCCCCTATTTTATCTTTTTCTCGATTTTAGTCCCCTCATTTTTAAAACCACGATTTTGATCCCCCCCTTTTGAATTTTCTATTGAAAAAGATACAGAAATAGGGACTAATTTTCCAGAAAAAGACAAAATAGGGGGACGAAAATTGCACAGAAAACTTAAAAAGGGGACTGAAATAGTGATTTTTAAAATAGAGGGATCAAAATCAAGAAAAAGACAAAACAAGAGGACTAAAGTTGCAATTAAGCCTATCATTTTTATAATCTAATAATAACATTGTTTATTCACAAGAATACAAGAAAATGCAATACAAAATTTTGATTGTTATTTACTTTATGGTTTAAAGTATGACAATGATCAAATTAATATCAAATGATATTGAAAATATTATTACATAATAATTTTTTTCAATAATAAAAATATAATCTTGCTTTGTGCTATTCTAAAATTTTGATAATTTTTTTTAAATTAAAAAATAAATGTTACCGAATTTTATCAGAAATAATTTTTATGGATTTAATTTAATAAATATTAAACTGATTAAATCTACTCGATTTATTCGATAAATCGATTTAACTGAATCCTCTAAAAACAGAAATTTTATCGATCAGAATTGAGCCTTTAAAGTAAAACCGCAGTTTGCGTCGGATTTAAATTTTGGGTCCGATATCAAATCAAACCGACCGATTATCCAGCCTTATTAAAAAAATATAATGGCGTCATTTATTTTCTACTACTATTTGTTTTAATTTTAAATTAATAGTTGTGTTTTTAATAAAATTATTAGCTGTTTTACGTTTTATGCAATTTTAAATATAATATACTCGAATCATACTAGAATAATAGTTTTCTTACTCGAATCATACTAGAATAATAGTTTTCTCACTCAAATCATGACAAAGTTCTTCATTTTGGAATTCAATTTACAAAATGTGACTCGAGTAATAGATTGGCTTAACCCGAATCACTTGACTCAAGTCATGACTCGAATCAAAGGGAAAATTTTTGATTTTCTCATCTTTATTCAAATCTTTCTCTCTCTTTGATTCAAATTATCATTTTTGTAGTTGACTGAAATCAAAGTGTCATTTTACTCTATTTTAGGTATATATCTCTAACACATATAAAATCATATTTTTCTGTTTAACTCAACAACTTGCAAAAATAAGTTTTCATAACTTTCACAAATTTTGAAAAATCATTGAGTTTTTTCTATTATTCACACAAAATTTCTCTCCTAAATAAATTATGAAGGAAAACTTTTTATAAGAAATGAAGTTCCAGGCTAACTTCTAACCAAATAACGAACACAACTTGAAGTGGTTAGTCTTCACACCAAACAGAACTGAACCGAACCGAACTGGGGTTTTAAACCAAGGAGGTCTTAAACTAAGATGGAGTTTGAGTTGGTTACTTTGAACCGGAGTGGGGTTTTATACTAAGTGACCACAAATTAAATCTATATTTATACCGAGATAGTCTTGAACCTATTGAGTTTTTATACCGGAATGAATTCTGAAACCGAGTGAGATTTTACACCAGGCTAATCTCTAACTAATAGAACTTTTAACCGGGCTGAGCACAAGAACTATTGTGTAGATTTTTATTGGCTGATCTTCACAAACTAAAAGAGAGCTTTTTCAATGGTGGAGCTTACGAATCAAAGGGAGACTTAAACAAATCCCCCAAACACAAACATGAGCTTCTTCAATGGTTTAGCTCCCAACCAAAATACAAAATTCTTAAAGAAGAATTATTTAATAAAGAAATAAATCCACTCTTGGTAAATTTACAATTTTACCCTCACCCAAAACAATATTCCTCACTAAACTCAAGAACACTCTCAAAGCACTATGGTTAAAATATGAGAAAAATAAGAACGATTTAAAGAGGTGGTGAGAGAAATGAAAAGTGAAGTTTTCACATTTTCTAGATGAGAAAAAGTGATAGAGATGCTCTTTGTTTATAGGCCAAGACATGGTGTAAATTTGGAAACAATCCATAGGCCAAATGAATGTTTTAATCAATTAGACACTTAAATAATCGATTGTTGCGGCCCAAAATATACGGTTTCAATATAGAGTCATTGCCAATCATTAAGATACTTTCACAATCGATTAGGCAAATGATCTAATCGATTAGACAATTTGAAAAAAAGTTTCATAATCAAGCAAACATTTCCCAAATCAGTTAGCTAGTTTCCAAAAACATTTTTCGGTGATTTTAATTTAAAAAATGAGAGACTTCTCAATGATTTGTGTGTGTGTGTGTGTGACTTAGTCATAATGTTTCCAAAAATGCCCTTGTGTCTTTACAAGACATTGGTCACTCAGACAAACACAACCAGGAGAGCTTTCACACTTCCTCTCTTTCATACTTCGAAGCTTTAAGTCTTGGTATCATTATATTTGATTACTTTAAAAAAAATCATATTTTAAGGTTTTGAAAATGTTTAAACTATGGCGAGCGAAAGTATCGTGTTTAGATAGAAAGTCGTCTAAACCGAACCGGTTATTGGAACCTCAGATATGCGCACAATCCTTAGTATAGGACAACAATGATACAATCAATTAAAAAATCAATTTCTCAATCAACAGTTTTAATATGATCACTAAGCAACTAATTTTCAATGAAATTTAACACAAAATTTCAAAGTGTTAAATTATTAAACACTTGGCGTGTGATCGATTTTTCAGATTTTCCTTTAGGTTTGTTGATATAAAAAAATCCTCTTACAATCTAATTAATTGTAAGGAAATCAACAAATCAACAATGCTTTAAACAAATAATGGAAAATCGTTACGAATCAACCGCTCAATCAATGTGCTTAACAATTTGATAATGGAAATTTGAATGCAAGAGATAAAGAGATTGAGAGAGAGGGGAGACGAGGAGTGGTTTAGGCAGTTCACTGATCGTCCTTGCTACGGCTACGTCTGCCCTCAATTCGAATTTGGAATTGAGATATCAATCTTACTGTGTGTAATACGGTGAACTGACTTTATTCGAAATGTACGGTAAGCAAGAGTCGCCACCGACTTTTATTTTATCCAAATTAAATAGAAAGGCTAAAAGAACAGGAAAAACCTTTTAAAAGAAAACTGAGTTCGGGGGGTAATTTATACAAAGGGAAGTGTAAGGCACCCTTTGCATCCATGGTTTTCCATGGGATCTTAATTGCTTTGCTCTTTAGTTTTGAAACCGAAAGTTTAGAAATGTAGAAGAAGAAAAATAAGGACTTTAGCTCGTAAATGAGCATAGCCTTATTGAAGTTTTTTAAGAAAAAGGTAGAAAAAGAATTTAAACCAGAGCATGCAATTAAGGGCAAATTACCTTGATGTTTATAAAGATGTTCTTTTAGCCTTTCAGGGCTATCCATACCATATGAGGGTAGGAAGTCCTTTTATTTGGAGGTTGAAAGGTCGTCGCAATTATCATTCACCATAAGATTGTCCCTGCCATAGAGGGGAAGGTAGTCTAAGGGAAGGATCAGAATAGCCATCATTATTTAGGCAACCAGAGGACACCTCAGCATTTCGTAGGCAACTTCGAGGGACGAGATCATATTAGCGAATCGAAGGCAGCATCATTGGGACTTGTGATCTGAATGAACTGAGGGCAACATTGCTGAGGCGTCCTCGTATTCGAGGGACTTGGCTATTCTGCACTGAAAAACACAAGGCAACAAGGCAACAAGCAACAAAAGAGGTTACCCCAAAAGCTGTATGGGTGCACAATCACGTGGTTAACTTCGATTACATTTATCTTGTAAAATTAGTGATTTTATGTTCAGTTCGAGGTTACCACTCCCTATTTTACTAACCACACAATAATAATAATAAGCAGTGTTAAATGCCTTCAAGGCCACACAATACAGTCCAGGAACAGTTACATAATAAACCATGGGGAAGGGGGAGAAAAGCAATAAAGATAAAACCCCAACAAGGCAAATGGTTTGACATAAGTAATAATAAAAAAGAAATTAAAAATAAAATGAATTTTAGGGTTACCGAACATTCGAGCTTTGACCGGTTGGTTAACCCTGAAAATTGGAAAAGGAAAAATAAACAACAAAGGGTGAGTGCAGGAGGAGTTCATTGACATTTGAAAGTAAACCCTAATTTATTTTATAAGGCAGAAAATAAATAATATTTAAAATAATACTTAAATCGGGGACTTAACTTTTTTGATCTGATATGGCGCGTAGTCGGACAAACTCTAATGATAACCCTGAAAATTGCACAAGAAAAAAGGGAAAAAATTTAGTGTAGGAATGATCCTTGTAAACCCTGATTAGGGCACAAGTTACCATGGTTAATAGAATAAATAAAAGCAGATTAATTAATTATTGGTTTTCAACCTAATTAATTAAATCGGCAAAATTAAAATTTTGATTAAATTACCTAACCCTAATTAATTAAAAAAAAAGATAATTAATTAAACGATTAAACAATTAAATTAGTTAATTTAATCAAACAAAAGATAATATTAATAAATATTTTTTATTTTTTATGTTTTTTGAGAAAAAAGAAAATTTATAACAAATTTTAAAAGAGAAAATTTTTCTAATAAAAGTTTTGAAAGAATAAATATAAACAAATAAATAAAAACTAAGTTATATAATTGAAAATAAAAAAAAAAAGAAAATTCTTAGCTTTGATTCAATGTGATGCGCTTGAGAAGTCTATGGTAGACTTGCAGCCTGAAGGGCGTTGGATCTGGTGATGGTAAGATCTGATGGTTGTGAGATGAGGCTGCATGGCCCTCACATATGAAGCATGACTACCGAATCCTTTTGTGACTCAGTTGAGAAAAAAATAAAAAATAAACCTGCCTTTGCCAGGGATCGAACAGGCGCTTCTTGAGAACCAACCCCTTCGTTCCTACCACCAGGCCAGTCATCTTTCGTTGTTTATGACACAGTTGGATAGTAATATATAAAAAACAAAATACCAAAACAGACCCATGCAAAGCGCGCCATAACTTCATCTTCTTCGTTTTGAAATTATCTTTTTTTAGCTACGAAGTAGCCATGGATTTGATACGTTTTCAGTGGTAGCAATACCTGCAAATATCAAACTCCACCAATACGCGTGATAAACATAAACAATAACCATGGTTCGCCTTAAAATTGGACCCTGAATACGATAGAATCATTCTTTCAACCTAATTTTTCCTATTATGAGAATCCCTAAATCTTAGATCAAGAACCCTAACCATGGAAGGTCCTCGGTGTTAGAACAAGATTTGTTCTTATCAATTATCTTAGTTTTGATGATAACAATAATATGAATTTTGCTTAAGATAATATGGTACTCTAATCCAATGCAATTTCCCTTTCAGGAAATATATATAAAGAGTACGCATAATTCAGCGCTCAGAAGTTGTGTCTCAAATGGTTCAGCATGCAACATCAGAACATGGTCTGGCAAGACATCAGAAGATGGTCGAAGCAGAATCAGAACATGGCATCAGAAGAACATGAGATCAGAAGAACTGAAGATCAGAAGATGGTATCACGCAACAGAAGCACTTCAAGATCAGAAGATCAGAAGATGCTATGCACCAAGCTGTTTTGACTCTGATGATATTCAAACGTCGTATTCACAAACATCAGATCAGAAGGAAGTACAGGTGGCAGACTACGCTGACTGACAAAAGGAACGTTAAAGCTACTAAAGGCAACGTCAGTAGACACAGCGTGAACAAGGCTCGAGGTAGTTGACAAAAGCGTATAACATTAAATGCAATGCTGTACGGAACACGCAAAGCATTAAATGCACTCAACGGTCATCTTCTCAACGCCTATAAATATGAAGTTCTGATGAGAAGCAAGGTTACCAATTCTTAACAACTCTGAACGGAAATAAACTTGCTGAAACGCTATTCAATCAAAGCTTAGAATCTTCATCAACTCACTACATTGCTGTTGTAATATCTTAGTGAGATTAAGCTTAAACGATAAGAGAAATATCACAGTTTGTGATTATAGCTTTTAAGAAGCATTTGTAAACTCTTGAATAGATTACATTAAGTTGTAAGGAACTAGAGTGATCGTGTGATCAGTATACTCTAGGAAGTCTTAGCAGTTGGCTGAGCAGTTTGTAACTAGAGTGATCAGGTTGATCAGTAGACTCTAGAAAAGTCTTAGAAGTTGTCTAAGCAGTTGTTCCTGGAGTGATCAAGTTGTGATCAGAATACTCTAGAAGACTTAGTCGTGGACTAAGTGGAAAACCATTGTAATCCGTGCGATTAGTGGATTAAATCCTCAGGTTGAGGTAAATCATCTCTGCGGGGGTGGACTGGAGTAGCTTCGTTAACAGCGAACCAGGATAAAAATAATTGTGCAATTTATTTTTATCGTCCAAGATTTAAAGTCACACTTATTCAATCCCCCCCTTTCTAAGTGTTTTTCTATCCTTCAATTGGCATCAGAGCGCCGGTTCTAAGGTGCAAGCACTTAACCGTGTTTAGAAAAGATTCAGGAAGAGAAAAACGCTTCAGTAAAAGATGGTTGATGAAAGTGAAAAGTCTACACCTACACCTGCATCTACATCTGGCTCTGCTGAGCAATACAACGGTAACAATGGTTATACTAGACCGCCGGTATTTGATGGTGAAAACTTTGAATACTGGAAAGATAAACTGGAAAGTTACTTTCTGGGTCTAGATGGTGATCTATGGGATCTTCTGATGGATGGTTACAAACATCCTGTAAATGCCAGAGGCGTAAAGCTGACAAGGCAAGAAATGGATGATGATCAGAAAAAGCTTTTCAGGAATCATCATAAATGCAGAACTGTTTTGCTGAATGCTATCTCTCATGCTGAGTATGAGAAGATATCTAACAGGGAAACGGCCTATGACATATATGAGTCCTTGAAAATGACTCATGAAGGAAATGCTCAAGTCAAGGAAACTAAAGCTCTAGCTTTAATCCAGAAGTATGAAGCCTTCAAGATGGAGGATGATGAAGACATTGAAAAGATGTTTTCAAGATTTCAAACTCTTACTGCTGGATTGAGAGTTCTTGACAAGGGATACACCAAGGCTGATCACGTAAAGAAGATCATCAGAAGCTTACCCAGAAGATGGGGTCCTATGGTGACTGCATTCAAGATTGCAAAGAATCTGAATGAAGTTTCTCTGGAAGAGCTCATCAGTGCCTTGAGAAGTCATGAAATAGAGCTGGACGCAAATGAGCCTCAAAAGAAAGGTAAGTCTATTGCATTAAAATCTAATATCAAGAAATGCACTAACGCTTTTCAGGCCAGAGAAGAAGAAGAATCAGAATCTGAAGAAGAAGATGAACTATCCTTAATCTCCAGAAGGCTAAATCAACTCTGGAAGACCAAGCAAAGGAAGTTCAGAGGCTTCAGAAGTTCAAAGAAATTTGAATGTGGAGAATCTTCCGATGACAGAAGATTTGACAAGAAGAAAGTCATGTGCTATGAATGCAATGAGCCTGGACACTACAAGAACGAATGTCCAAATCTTCAGAAGGAAAGTCCCAAGAAAAAGTTTCATAAGAAGAAAGGTCTTATGGCAACCTGGGATGAGTCAGAAGATGATTCTGAAGACGAGCAGGCTAACTGTGCGCTGATGGCGACAGAAGATGACGGATCAGAATCTACATCAGAATCAGATTCTGAAGAGGTATTTTCTGAACTTACTAGAGATGAGTTAGTTTCCGGTCTAACTGAACTTCTGGAACTCAAGTCTCAAATTAGTCTCAAATACAAAAAGCTAAAAAAGCAATTTGAATTTGAAACAAAGAAGCTTGAGTTGGAAAATTCTGAATTAAGAGAAAAACTTTTAAAATTATCCAATAATGTTGGATCTCCTTCTAATTCAGAAAAATCCACTCCTAGTCTAAACCATATTCTGAAAGAATATGATTTAAGTTTCAGGAAGTTCTTATCTAGAAGTATTGGCAGAAGTCAGCTAGCTTCTATGATATATGCCGTATCTGGAAACAAAAGAGTTGGCATTGGTTATGAGGGTGAAACCCCATACAAACTTGAACCTGTTGATGAAATGAAACTCACATACAAGCCATTGTATGATCAGTTCAAGTATGGCCACTCTCATGATATTAGGCACACTTCACATGCACAAAGTTTTCACATAACACACACCAAGAAGCATGTGACACAACCTAGGAAATATCATGAAACTCATATTAAAAATTATCATGCTGTTCCTCCTATTGCTTATAATGTCAAACCCAAGTTCAATCAGAACTTGAGAAAATCTAACAAGAAAGGACCCAAGAAAATGTGGGTACCTAAGGATAAGATTATTCCTATTGCAGATATCCTTGGCTGCAAGAAGGACAAAGCACAACATGTCATGGTACCTGGACTCTGGATGCTCACGACACATGACAGGAAGAAGGTCTATGTTCCAAGACCTGGTGCTTAAGTCTGGAGGAGAAGTCAAGTTTGGAGGAGATCAGAAGGGCAAGATAATTGGCTCTGGAACTATAAAGTCTGGTAACTCTCCTTCCATTTCTAATGTACTTCTTGTAGAAGGATTAACTCATAACCTCTTATCTATCAGTCAATTAAGTGACAATGGTTATGATATAATCTTCAATCAAAAGTCTTGCAAGGCTGTATATCAGAAGGATGGCTCAATCCTATTTACAGGCAAGAGGAAGAACAACATTTATAAGACAGATCTGCAAGATCTTATGAGTCAGAAGGTGACTTGTCTTATGTCTGTTTCTGAAGAGCAGTGGGTCTGGCACAGAAGATTAGGTCATGTTAGTTTGAGAAAGATTTCTCAGATTAACAAACTGGATCTGGTCAGAGGACTCCCTAATCTGAAATTCAAATCAGATGCTCTTTGTGAAGCATGTCAAAAGGGCAAGTTCTCCAAACCTGCATTCAAGTCCAAGAATGTTGTTTCTACCTCAAGGCCATTAGAACTCTTGCACATTGATCTGTTTGGCCCAGTCAAAACAGCATCTGTCAGAGGGAAGAAATATGGATTAGTCATCGTAGATGATTATAGCCGCTGGACATGGGTAAAATTCTTGAAACACAAGGATGAGACTCATTCAGTGTTCTTTGATTTCTGCATTCAGATTCAGTCTGAAAAAGAGTGTAAAATCATAAAGGTCAGAAGTGATCATGGTGGTGAATTTGAGAACAGATCCTTTGAAGAGTTCTTCAAAGAAAATGGTATTGCCCATGATTTCTCTTGTCCTAGAACTCCACAGCAAAATGGGGTTGTAGAACGAAAGAATAGGACTCTGCAAGAAATGGCCAGAACCATGATCAATGAAACCAATATGGCTAAGCATTTCTGGGCAGAAGCAATAAACACTGCATGCTATATTCAGAATAGAATCTCTATCAGACCTATTCTAAATAAGACTCCCTATGAATTGTGGAAGAATAGAAAGCCCAACATTTCATATTTCCATCCTTTTGGATGTGTATGCTTTATTCTGAACACTAAAGATTATCTTGGTAAGTTTGATTCCAAAGCACAGAAATGTTTCCTTCTTGGATATTCTGAACGCTCAAAAGGCTACAGAGTATACAATACTGAAACATTGATTGTAGAAGAATCAATCAATATCAGGTTTGATGATAAGCTTGGTTCTGAAAAACCAAAGCAGTTTGATAATTTTGCAGATTGTGATATTGATATATCAGAAGTTGTTGAGCCAAGAAGCAACGCATCAGAAGCTGAGCTTCTCAGAAGCAAAGAATCTGAAGATCAAGTATCAGCTTCTCTGGAGGATCTAAGTATTTCTGAAGAACCATCTGTCAGAAGATCATCCAGACTCATCTCTGGTCATTCAGAAGATGTCATTCTTGGAAAGAAGGATGATCCAATCAGAACAAGAGCATTCCTTAAGAACAATGCAGGCTGTCAATTAGGTCTTGTATCTTTGATCGAGCCAACTTCTGTTGATCATGCTCTAGAAGATCCAGACTGGATAATTGCTATGCAAGAAGAACTGAATCAGTTTACAAGGAATGATGTTTGGGATCTTGTTCCTAGACCAGATGGATTTAATATAATCGGGACAAAATAAATCTTCAGAAACAAGCCCAGAATGAGAAGATAAGATACTCTTATATATAAGTATCTTCTGAAATGAAATTACTTTTATAAGAAGTTCTGGTTGAAATCAATTAGAAATTGTGATTCAGTTATTACTAACGTTTTATTGTCTAAGTTGATTCAGAATCTCTTTAAAAGCAAGACAGCTATAACTGGCTATCCAGATGGTAAACACGTGTTCACTATTTCTGGACAAGCGTGCGTGCAGTTGAGGGGACGTCTACTTAGGTAACTGTGCAAATCACGTCTTTTGTCATTATTATCTCTCCTCACGTCACGTAACATTAAATGCTTTTCATCATTCGTTTCATTTTATTTTCCTTTTAAATTCTCTTCAAACTCTTCTCTTTCCCTCTCATCTCTCTCTATCTCTTTGCATTCCTCATCAAGTTTTTTTTTTTTTTCTCTCTCTCTTCCGTTTTCGTCTCTTGCTCAAATTTTTTTTAAAAAACCTAGCTCAAACCCAGCGTTCACCCTAAGCCTGTTGAAGATCTATGACTCAAAGGCGACAGATCTCTGCATATCTCGGGATGGCTCTCCTAATACCTCTCAAGTCAGACCTCTTCTTTGATGTTGTTATCAACTTTCACCTGCTGGGAATGCTGTCTCTGGTAAAGATGGTGGAAGATCTGCATCAGAACCAAGTCTCCCTGACTCCTCGCCTGAAAGCCCGAGAAGCAGTCAATGAAGCGTTTCACTCCTTCATGGCATGCTGGCACAGACGTTGTCTTAGCTAGGGTCCTAGGATTTGGTCTTTGTAGTTTCCTTTCCTTGTTGCATCTGTTTTCCTGCATTCCTGTCTTGTAAACCTTTTTGATTATCAATGAAAAAGTTTCTTTGATTTACATTCCAGTGATTTTATTTGTTTTTTTTTTTTTTTTTTGCATCTGAATCTTTTTAAATATTCTTTTTGATGTTATGACAAAAAGGGGGAGAAGATAAATGATAAATGATTTGATTAAATCTATCAGTTGCTGGGTAAAGGCTCCCACACATTCACTAACAAGAACTGCAAGTTCTATATGGTTTAAGTGTTTTGCAGGTACAGAGAAGTGAAGTGAATCTTCAGAAGCAAACACTAGAAGCAAAACCATAAATAAGAAGCGTTATTCTGTAAAAGGAATAAGCTCTTGGAAACTGAAGCAAGCTGAGTGCTGTCAAGCTTCAGAGATCAGAAGCAAGAAAGAAGAATGAATCAGAAGCACTGATAATAGAATTTGAATATCATTGTCTATCCTGTTCTGACAAAATTCTATTTGCTCTGATACATATAATGTTATGGCTCTGATACATTATTTGCTCTGATACATTATTTCAGCCTATATGGCTCTGATACATATAATGTGTTCAAACATACATTTTATGTTCTAACTCGTTCATGCTGACTTTTGTCGTTTAGTTTTTGTTCTGTAACATTTCAGGATGTAGAGATGCTCTGATGATGCTCTGGTACATTCAACAATGTTCTGATACAAATCTAGCATGAAGTGATGTTGGTAGACATTCAAAGTTCTGAAGCTATCCGAGGGAAGCAGAAATCAGAAGATGTGAATGTTCTAAAAGATCCAGAAAACTCAAGTTCTGAAGCTGTCCTGAATGGAAGCAGAAATCAGAAGCTGTGAATGTTCTGAAGATCAAAGAAATTCAAGTTCTGAAGCTGTCCTGAATGGAAGCAGAAGTCAGAAGCTGTGAATGTTCTGAAGATCAAAGAAATTCAAGTTCTGAAGCTGTCCACGATGGAAGCAGGAATCAGAAGCTGTGAGTGTTCTAAGGATCTAAAGAAATTCAAGTTCTGAAGCTGTCCAATGGAAGCAGAAGTCAGAAGCTATGAATTCTCTGAAGGCAGAAGCTTATATGATCGTCTCTACCGAAATAATCAGGGAAGTCTTTTATCAAAGTTCTTCGAGTATTTATTTCAGGGGGAGATTATTTATCTCAGGGGGAGATTGTTAATCTCAGGGGGAGACATATTCATATGCTTATGCTATAGCTGTGTAATTTGTCTTTTGCCGTCTACTCTTTCTGATCGCAAATTCATATCATTTATATATGTTTTTGTCATCATCAAAAAGGGGGAGATTGTTAGAACAAGATTTGTTCTTATCAATTATCTTAGTTTTGATGATAACAATAATATGAATTTTGCTTAAGATAATATGGTACTCTAATCCAATGCAATTTCCCTTTCAGGAAATATATATAAAGAGTACGCATAATTCAGCGCTCAGAAGTTGTGTCTCAAATGGTTCAGCATGCAACATCAGAACATGGTCTGGCAAGACATCAGAAGATGGTCGAAGCAGAATCAGAACATGGCATCAGAAGAACATGAGATCAGAAGCACTGAAGATCAGAAGATGGTATCACGCAACATAAGCACTTCAAGATCAGAAGATCAGAAGATGCTATGCACCAAGCTGTTTTGACTCTGATGATATTCAAACGTCGTATTCACAAACATCAGATCAGAAGGAAGTACAGGTGGCAGACTACGCTGACTGACAAAAGGAACGTTAAAGCTACTAAAGGCAACGTCAGTAGACACAGCGTGAACAAGGCTCGAGGTAGTTGACAAAAGCGTATAACATTAAATGCAATGCTGTACGGAACACGCAAAGCATTAAATGCACTCAACGGTCATCTTCTCAACGCCTATAAATATGAAGTTCTGATGAGAAGCAAGGTTACCAATTCTTAACAACTCTGAACGGAAATAAACTTGCTGAAACGCTATTCAATCAAAGCTCAGAATCTTCATCAACTCACTACATTGCTGTTGTAATATCTTAGTGAGATTAAGCTTAAACGATAAGAGAAATATCACAGTTTGTGATTATAGCTTTTAAGAAGCATTTGTAAACTCTTGAATAGATTACATTAAGTTGTAAGGAACTAGAGTGATCGTGTGATCAGTATACTCTAGGAAGTCTTAGCAGTTGGCTGAGCAGTTTGTAACTAGAGTGATCAGGTTGATCAGTAGACTCTAGAAAAGTCTTAGAAGTTGTCTAAGCAGTTGTTCCTGGAGTGATCAAGTTGTGATCAGAATACTCTAGAAGACTTAGTCGTGGACTAAGTGGAAAACCATTGTAATCCGTGCGATTAGTGGATTAAATCCTCAGGTTGAGGTAAATCATCTCTGCGGGGGTGGACTGGAGTAGCTTCGTTAACAGCGAACCAGGATAAAAATAATTGTGCAATTTATTTTTATCGTCCAAGATTTAAAGTCACACTTATTCAATCCCCCCCTTTCTAAGTGTTTTTCTATCCTTCACTCGGATTTGTCAAATATGTATTCAAAACGCATTAAACATGTATGCATATATGAATTCGATGCAAAGATATTTCAAGACAAACCGAGGGTATGGGAGAGTGATTCTGAACGCTGCAGCCTTGGAGAATGATTGAGAAACCTTCAATGATATCCCAGGAATGTATTTGAATTCTCAAAATGCCTTGAATCGATCCCTCTCTCCAAAAACGATTTTGACTTTTCTTGAGTTTTTTAAGAGTTGGTTAGGGTTCCTCTGGCTACAGAATTCGTGAAACCTTATGCATGAGGTTTTGCCAACATATATAGATGGAATTAGGTTGATAGTTTTGGACCAAATCCTTTTGAATCAAGCAATTGGAAATTGATTGGAAATTATCTTTAAATCTTTCTAAATTAGCACAATTTCAATCTTTTTTCCATCAATTTGCTTTGCACGAATTTTATTGATTGAGAGGAATATATTGATTGATTTCTTGACTTAAAATCAAAGCAAAATCATATCTTTCATTAATTTATTATTTTATATAATTAAATCATGATTTAAATGAGTAAAAACCATAAAATAATTAATAAAAATAATATAAAATAGAAAGATTGGATGAAAAGAAAATAGGCCCATTTAGAAATATTTGGAGTTTTGGACCTTTTCTCTTCATGCATACCCTTGAAAATAGGTGAACTTGTGCACCTTGCCATTTCTTCATATTTCAACATTTTTTAAATATCTTTGACTTTTTAGAAACCTTGAAGAGTCCTCTAATCAATGCTTTTGGTCCCATGTCAAAATAGTTTTCCATGCTCCTTGTATGCTCTTTTGAAAAAAATGACTTTTGGTTGACTTTCAAAAAGGACCTATAATTTTTTGCTCCATATCTCTCAAATGAAGCATTTTTAGACTTGGCATGTGAAAGACAAAATTGTAGAGATTTCAATTTCCTTCAAAATGAGATTTATATGGGAAATTTCTGATGTTCCATGTGGAAGTTATGGCTGGTCAAAGTTCAGTTGACTTTCTCCTATAAAAACCCTAATTTAGAAACTTTTGGATTTATTGATTTCTGATCTTTTCTTGATGAACCATGACCAATCCTTGATCAAATGGTGAATGATACTTCAATATAAGGTTGTTGATAAAAAATCAGGAATTTTGACTGTACTTTGACCACAGTTGACTTTTAGGTCAAACTAGTCGACTGTTGACTTTCTGAGCAATTAAGTGGTCAATCCTTGGAATTAAGATCTGAATTTTGTTATAGAGATAGTTTGAAACATCATAAGCCATATGATATGCCTTGGAGCCTTTGGTTCATTGATTTTCTTCAGGAAACCACAAACCCTAGTTTCTTGAGCCTTTGTTTAGGAGGGATGTCTTTGAGTCTTGAACTTTGATAGGAGTTTGATTTAAGAGAAATAGGATGGGCAAATTTTGGGGTATGACACTATGCAAAAATTTGTTTACAAGAAATGTCAAGCAATCTAACCCTACAAACCCTATGTTTGATGTTAATACCTGCATTTCTCTTCCCTTGATATAATTTTGATCAAGTCACCTAACAAACACCAATTGGTACACTGTCTCGCGCTACTCCTTTTCAAGAAACCACCGTTCTTCAAAGCTTTCACTCGGTTGAATTCAAATTGTGAGTTATTGTCACCCAAGACTACCAATTGATTCACCATCTCACGCCAGTCCTTTGCAACAACCGCCCGTTCTTCAAAGCTCTTCACCTGATTGAATCCAATTGTGTAACTCTTATTGAAAAACCCTAAATTAACACCTTGATCTTGGAATAAAAAACACTCACAGGTTTTTTTGATGAAACCCCCTATGATTCTCAATTCAACCTTAGGTTACAACCAACCTAAATTGAACGTTACCAACCAAGTCTAAATGGCACCCAAACAATGAATGATTATGTATACTTTGTTTGTTTGTATGCATAGATGAGAGGTCAAGGATGATGATCAATCTTAGTATTTGTTTATAGTTTCATCAATTCAAAATGATACATGTATGGTGTATTTATAATGGTGCAAGTTGGAGGCAAAAGGGAAACCTAAAAACGTGAAAAAAAAATGCAATTTTTCTGAAAAATAGTAGCATGTGTCGACACATATAAGTCATGTGTCAACCTGTATTAATGCATATGCCGACCTGTATCAGGTTATGAGTTGACACATAAAAACAAAAACTACAAGCTTTAAAACTACAACAGATGTGTTGACCTGAAATTTGTATGTGTCGAAACATATAAGTAATTTCACTACTACAAAAAACACATGTAACAAAGGACACGAAATGCATTTGATTTCGGTTACGGAAGCGAGGTAAACAAGGGCGTCATAAAAGCTTACTCTGTATCACCTCGGTTATAAAAACACTGAGGGATTAAGTTAACTGCAAGCGGGTTCGATTCCCAGCATCAGCATTTTTATTATTTTCATAACTGGATGGCGTGGCCAATATTCTTACCTCGGTTTATTTTAAAACCGAGGGGTCGTGGTTTTTTCCTACTGTCGTTTGCACCTCATTTACCGAACCATATTATAGAATAAAGAACCATATTTTACAAATTCTTGAAACAGAGACATTGTACATTTTGCCCATTCCTCAATCTGAAACAGAAATATTCATTGATTAACACCAAACGTAAACCGAAAATGGCACACACTTTATAACTCTACATCAAAACTAAAACAAATTATTAAGAAACAAATGCAAAAAACCATTTACTTACTAGTTTTCCCATATGCCCCTTCATGATCACGACGAATAGCATGCACATCATCTAAATCATTTGCTACATATAATTGAATTTTACGTGTTGCTAAACAAGGAGTCTCATAGTTAAAATCTTGATTTTCATCAGTACTATGGGGAAGATGTTTTTGTTGAAGAACAATTGACCATATAGAGTTAGATGGATGAGTGACATAAAAAACTTGTTTTGCTTAGTTTGCCATGATGAAGGGTTCGTTATTGTTAAGTTCCTTTCAAAGATCAGCCCTTGTGAATCCTAATTCATCGGTTTCTACACCAATTTTACTGTCAATCCACATGCACTTAAATAAACGCACTTTAAAATAAACATGGTCAATCTCCAAAATCTCCTCAATTATGCCAAAGTATGATCTAGACGCTAGTACAAATTGTTATCTTTGGAACTAGAAAAGTACATGGATTGAGTCTCAACCATAACACCACTATTTTGCATAGCGCTACAATCATCCTTTGATTTTGTATAGAACGAATATTTTCTAATGTCGCATGCACTCTAAGTAATTACATTAAACTTAGGCATTCGTGATAACCATTTGCAATTATTTAATGCACCACTTATTTTAGAAATACTTTCATTAAACCAATCTATAAAATCCATGTTATGCTCCGTCAACAACCATTTTTCATTCACCCGGGGGTATTTTTCCTTTATAAGAGATTTGTGCGCAGTCAAGTAAGGATCAACTTCACTAAAGTTATTCAATATATACAAATATGCTTTAAGAACTACTTGTCGACTAAATGTATTTACATTTAAATCTTGAATACCTCTACCATAATAAAATCCATCATGACGAGTTTCGGGAACTCCTATAAAGTTCGCGTCTGACAAGTAGTATGTACAAAACTCAATAGCTTCTTCTATGATGTACCTTTCTACGATCGAAGCTTCTGGACGGTGATGATTATTTGTATACATCTTTATGTAACACTCTACCAAATACATCCACCACAAATAAACTAGACCACAAAGTCTAATCTCCCTTACTATATGAGCAACTAAGTGAACCATAATGTCAAAGAATGATGGAGGGAAAAACATCTCTAATTAGCACAAGATAATTGCAACTTTGTGTTCCAATTCATCTAAATTTTCAGGATCTATAACTTTACTACATATAGCATTGAAGAATAAGCACAATCTGATTATAGTCACCCTTACATTTCTTGGTAAGATGCCACGGATAGCCATTGACAGAAGTTGTTGCATTAAGACATGACAATCATGAGATTTTTCAGCCAATTAATTTATGATCATTCTGTGACACAAGTTTCTTCACATTTGATGAGTACCATTGGGGAACTTTGATATAGAGTGTGACAAACTAGGGGCAAATAGGTTATATTTCCTACTTCTTTTGGGGCTAATTCTTGCTGTATACCCATCACAACCATATCTTCGCGATATTTATTAGTATCTTTTGTCTTGCCTTTAATGTTGAGAAGTGTTCCAATCAAACTATCACATACATTTTTCTCCACGTGCATCACATCAAGACAATGTCTTACATCAAGACATGAACAATATAGAAGATAAAAGAACTCCGACCTCTTTTTCCAAGAATTTTTATCCATGGGATTTTTTTGTTTCTTTCCAAAGACAAATTTAATGTGTTGTTGTCTTCTATAAACTTCCTTCTCGGTTAATGGTTTTGGAGCGATGTCATACTTCTGCTCTCCATTAAAAGCCTTGCGAAATCTACAATACAAATAATTATGTCTTAGAAATCCGGCGAGCCTCCTGGACAAGGGGGCGGCTGTCAACCATCCACTCTCGAGATTCATATGTCCAAGATAAACTATCTTTTTTCCTTTTGGTAATTGGTGGTGACATGTATCAACTTCTCATATAGGATACGCTTTATGACCCTTGACGTTGTACCCAGAAAAATTATCGTATGCGGAAAAGTCATTGATTGTGTAAAATAACATGGCACGCAACTTAAAGTTATCACTTGTATACGCATCATCAACATCAACACCTTCCTCCCACAAAAATCTTAAATATTTAATCAATGGCGATAAACAAACATATATGTCGTTCCCTGGTTGTTTTGGACCCAAAATCATTATTGATAGCATCATATACTTGCGCTTCATACACAACCATGGAGATAGGTTGTAAATTAAGAGAAGAAGAGGCCATGATGTATGGTTATTACTCAAATTACCAAAAGGGTTCATTCCATTGTTGGCAAGTCCAAGCCTAAGTTTCCTCGGTTCATTAGCAAAATCTGGAAACAAGGAATCAATTTTCTTCCATTGCAATGAATCACCTACATGGTGAATTTTTCCATCACACAATATTTCATCTGCATGCCATCTAGTATTCTTTGTGTCACTAACATTAACAAACAATCTCTTGAACCTTGGAATTATCGGTAGGTACCACATTACCTTGACAAGAACACCCTTGCTAGTTGCACCGTCGTCATCAACATCGTTGTCCTTCTGTTTGTAGCGCGACACCCCACACCTCGGGTACTCGTTCAAGTTTTCAAGCTCTTTCCTATATAAGATTCAATCATTACGATAAGCATACATTTTGACATAGTCTAAACCCATTGGACACAATATCTTTTTGGACTCATAAGTACGGTTTGGCAACGTGTTACCTTTAGGAAGCATTTCTTTCAACAATTCAAGCAATTCAGTGAAACTTTTATCCGTTCACCCACCTCTTGCCTTAAGATTAAATAGTCTTAACAAAACAGACAATATGGTAAAACCTTTACATCCCGGGTACAACGAATCTTCAATGTCTCTTCGCAAAGTATCTACCATATTAGCTTTCTTGAAAGCATCGACTCCAATATCACAAATGATTTCTTCTAGATTATCATTCATACCTTCATCATCTTCAACTGTTTATGACAAAGGTCTTTATTTTGTCCTTTGACCATGCCATACCCATTTCGTGTAATTTTGAATAATTCCATCACAACCACAATGATTGAATATAACATACCTTGGATGTTTTTGCGTATTATAACAATTCTTACAAGGACACAAAAAAATCCCATTGTTATTAGGAAGGTTTTTATCCACAGAATCGAGAAATTGTAACAATCCTTTCTCATAATCGCTACTTAATCTATTGGATTTCTGTAGCGGGGAAAATTTGAGACCGAAGCCATTGGATTGACTCGAATCATTATTTCAGTGAAAGTCACCACCGCGTTTTATTGTTTTCAAAGGAAATGGAAAAAGAGCGAAATAAACCCAAAAAGAAGTTTTTGAAACAAAAACAACAAAAAGATAGATCTTAGATACGGGTGTTGATTACACAAGGGGAAGGTTTTAAGCACCCCTCATATCTGTGGTACTCCACATAAACCTTTTTGAAAATCTGTATTTAAAAAGATGTTGTGTGTAAAATAAAGGGTTTTGTTTGTTTTTTAAAACTAGTGGGAAACTCGTGCGTCTGCACGGGTTCTGGTGTGGGTTGGATCAGGTTTATCAGATACATATAATATTAAATAAAAAAATCGAAATATATTATCATATAAAATTGAAATATAGATGTTGCATTGTTTAAAAATAAATAAATTTGTATAGAAAATTGTTTTTAATAAAAAAATTAAATGTGATAAATATTGTATAGATTCGACTTTTTAAAAATATAAAAAAATTGTAGAATCAGACTATATCAGGAATTTAAAAAAAATGTTATAGGGACAAAAAAGAAAAATCGATTATTTATAGGGACCAAATACATATTTAACCATAATATATATTCAAATAGTTCATATA
The DNA here is from genome assembly GCF_029867415.1 of Vicia villosa. Classification (NCBI taxonomy): domain Eukaryota; kingdom Viridiplantae; phylum Streptophyta; class Magnoliopsida; order Fabales; family Fabaceae; genus Vicia; species Vicia villosa. The sequence continues at coordinate 89,319 of NW_026706244.1, forward strand.
TTACTTTAATAATTTTTGTATTTTGGATTAAAAATTCTTTTGAAATATATATATTGAATACTTTGCTTCATTAAAAAATAACATATTATTATCGTGTTTGGATTCATACACTAATTTAAAGAAATTTACTTTAATTGTAAAAAAATATAATAACACGCGAGTTCACCCGAATTTTGGTCATGTAACCTGTGCGTTATGGGTTCATACGGTACTAGTGTGTTACCTCAGCGTTCAAACAGATTTTGGTCTGTTAACCCGTGTGTTCACACGGTACTGGTGTGTTTTCTGTGGTTTCACAAAGATTTTTACCTATTTACCCGTGTGTTCACACGAATTTTGGTCTGCTTACCAGTGCGCGAACACTGTATTGGTGTGTTACATGTGCGTTCGCACGTGTGCTGGTGTGTACGGGTGCTGGTGTGGACCGCGGAATTCACACCAGTATATCATAGAAAAGATAACAAATTTAAAATTAGCTAAATATTAATGGAAATAAGCAAAATTAATAAATAGTCTAGAACATAATTGTATAAGTTATAAAACAATTGCGAAACGACATAGAAGGAATTGTAGGTAATTGTCTCCTAAAAATAAATACTGGTTTGAAGGAATTGAACAAAGCAAAAGCAAGTTTTATGTTATGTAAAAATACGATAAGCATCCATACTTATCATTATCTCTGCAACGTCCAGGATATTGAAGTATTTGAATATAATTTTTAGAGCCTGGATGAAAGTTTGAAACCGTTTTTGGTACAAATTTGAAACCGTCTCTAATGCTTCAGTATTGGATATATCTATATTAATTCATCATTTAATATCATATAAATTTAACACTTAGGTTTAAAATCTACCAATAACTGATCTATATAAAAAGATATCTATGTTGCAAGTGAACAACAGAAGCAAGATATGAAGGTTTACAATACAAAGGATAGTATATAAGATGATATATACTAAGTTGAGATGTTACATTTTGATTTGGCATCAGTGCAAAAAATTTAGAATTAGTTCAATATATATGTTCATAGACAATTCAAGCAGATTCCATACTGTTGCCAAATCAGAGTACAATGTGATAACAAAGCAAATGGAAGGCAGTATCAAAACAAAACATTGATATCAACTTTCCATGCCAAACAAAAACATACATTTCAGGTGTAATTCCAAACCAATTATTCAAGTGCTAACTCATTGATATCAAGTACAAAGCATTCAAACACTCAGCATAATAAAATGAGACGCAACAGAACTTCCTCCGAAAACTTGCACGATACACACTGTTGTGCCAGTTAGAACATAACCATACCCTTAAAATTCCCATGTTCCACATGTATATTTGTATCCCTGTAAATACAAAGTAAACAATTTATATATCATGTGTTGAATTTCAAATAGTGATCGTAGATAGATATATGAAATGAAGGGTTGAGATTAATAGTTCAGTAGCCAATACCTTCATAGGAGTTACATTATATGTAGAAACATCGGCAATCGAAGTAGAACTGAAAGGGCACCCTAACCGTAATCGGATTGAGCTCTTGCAAGAGCCTCAAAATTTATCTTGGCACTATAGGAATCTACAGGTCCATTTTTTAGTGTGATGCATACAGAGCCAAATCGGCTGAAAACCGATTTAAAGACCAAGGAAGGGTCTACGCAACCTAGCTGAAATGTGAACGAACCATAAATGTTAGAAAAACCAACATAGAAAAATAATTTAGATAACAAAGTGAACTATTTATATTGTTAAATCATGAAAAACCAAAACTGCAACTACATGAGGAATACCTGAAATGAACCCAACAAAGTGAATATGGTGTTTCCCTTTAGAAAGGCATCCATGAATATTTCTTGTCTCTCAGTGCCATTTAAGCCAAATATAAACAAATATTTCTCCTTATGAAGACACGCTGATGGCTTCCCTGAGAGACTCAACGCGTCGCTTGAGGGACTTGGAGTCTCACCAGACAGGCTCAACTTATAATCCCATCTGAAAGACTTAGATTTCCATCGAACAAGCTTGTTAATTCTCATTTTTTCTGATTGGCATTATGTTTGGTAAAACTAACTTATGGAAACATGTTGAATAAAATGTTCCATGTAACTAATGAAGACATATGGATAAAGATGTTCTAAGTAGAGTTCATTTGACATCGTGTCTGTTTTGCTACAGTTTGATCAGTTGGAGTTAGTTGATGTACAGGTGCAGAATATTTTGGAATGTTATGCAATCATATGTGGCGCTTGATTTAACGGATAAGATATTGTCTCTGATTTCAATATATTTGATTAGTTTCTAAATATGGAGAATATTTAGGAATCTAATATTTGAAGTCCTATATTCATGGAGAAGATTGTGGAAGATTTTTTGGAGTGCCTTATAGCGATTTGAAGCCCAAATCCAGTCCAAAAGATTGTTATATATAGCAAGTATCAAACCTATTATTTTATGAACTTACATTGTAGAGTGTTAGGGTTTGTGCAGTCTTGTCTATTGTGAGCCACTCCTATATCATATTGATATAAGAGTTTGGTGTTTTCATCGAGTTGTAAGTTTTGTGTTTATTCATAAACTTTTAAGCATTGAATGACTGTGTTTTAGAAGCGTGTCTTCTAATATTTGTAATTGTTATCAAGGTTGTGATTGAGGGGGATTTGAGGTAGGTCTCATACCTAGGTGAGTCTTAGGTACAAGTTAGCACGGGTAGTGATTAAGTGAGAAGTTGTAAATGAGGGAGTTTAGCTTCGAATTGATTTTATTATAGTGGATTTATCCCTGGCTTGGTAGCCCCCTGAGTATGTATTGTTAATACCAAACTGGGTGAACTATTACTTGTGTTCTTTATTGTTTATCCACTGCACTTTTATACCTTGTCATTGTGTGTGTTTGGAAAATGTTGTCTCAACATCCTTTAGAACATCTATGATCTGAATGCCAGAATTTCAATTAGTATCAGAGCAGGCATCCTGCTCTAACTCTGGGTGAGATTCAAGGAAGTTACTTTCTGGTACAATGGATAAGGATGGAGGAGGGTTCTTGAATAGACCACCTATTCTTGATGGAACCAACTATGTGAAGGATAGAAAAACACTTAGAAAGGGGGGGGGGGGGTTGAATAAGTGTGACTTTAAAAACTTATAAGATAAAAACAATAAACACAATTATTTTTATCCTGGTTCGTTGTTAACGAAACTACTCCAGTCCACCCCCTTAGAGTGATTTACCTCAACCGAGGATTTAATCCACTAATCCAACTAATTACAATGGTTTTCCACTTATATAACTTCTAAGTCTTCTAGAGTATACAGATCACAACTTGATCACTCTAGGAATTCACCACTTAGATAACCTCTAAGTCTTCTAGAGTCTATTGACCACACTGATCACTCTAGGAACCTTTTACAATCAATGTAAAATAATGTTTACAAGAGTATGAATTGCTTCTTATAAATCTATAATCACAACAGTGATATTTCTCTTAAGTTCTAAGCTTAACACTCGCTAAATATTACAAGAGTTTGTGAGGTTGAAGATGAAGTTCGTGAGCTTTGAATTTGACAGCGTTTTGGTATTTTGCGCAAGAGTTTGTTTTCTGCTTCTGATCAGAACTTCTATATATATAGGCGTTTGAGAAGATGACCGTTGAGTTTCATTTAATGCTTTGCGTGAATAGTACAACTTTGCATTTAATGTTTCACACTTTTGTCAACTACCTCGAGCCATGCTTTTCCTGCTTTTACTGACTTTGCCTTTTGTAGCTTCTAAAGTTCCTTTTGTCAGTCAGAGATTAGATTTAATAGTATTTTATCTTGTACTTGCTTCTGAACTCAGATTTGTGAATACAACGTTTGAATATCAGAGTCAATCAGCTTGGTGCAGAGCATCTTCTTGTCTTCTAACCTTGAAGAGCTTGAGCGTGATACCGTTCAGAACTTCAGTGCTTCTGCTTCTGACTTCATGTTCTTCTGATGCTTCATAGTCCATGTTCTGATTTTGCTTAACCATCTTCTGATGTCTTTCCAGAGCATGTTCTGATGTAGCCATCCAGAACCTTCTGAGTCATTGTTTCTTAGCGCTGAATTATGCATACTCTTTATGTATTTCCTGAAATGGAAAATACAAAGGATTAGAGTACCACATTGTCTTATACAAAATTCATATATAATGTTATCATCAAAACAGAGAATATTGATCAGAACAAATCTTGTTCTAACCATATGACTATTGGAAAGCACGCATGGTGGCTTTCATTAAGTCTCTAGATGGTAAAGCCTGGAGAGCTATTGTCAAGGGGTTGAGTTCTCCTAAGCTTAAAGACAAGGACAAAGAGATGATGGTCAAGGAGGAAGCAGACTAGGATGACACATATGATGAAAATGCCCTGGGAAACTCCAAAGTATTGAATTCCCTATTCAATGGTGTTGACAAGAACATCTTTAGACTGATCGGTGGCTGTACTATTGCCAAAGATGCTTGGGAGATCCTGAAGAATGCACATGAAGGAACCTCCAAGGTAAAGATGTCAAGACTTCAACTTCTTAGTACTAAGTTTAAGAACTTGAGAATGAAATAAGATGAGAGGATTCGTGACTTTCACATGAATATTGTGGACATTGCCAATGCCTTTGGTGCCCTTGGAGAAAAGATATTTGAGGCCAAGTTGGTCAGCAAAATTCTCAGGTTTCTACCCAAGTTGTTTGACATGAAGATCACTGCTAATGAAGAAGCCCAAGATATAAACATCATAAAGGTTGATGATCTCATGGGATCTCTTCAAACTTTTGAAATGAGACTTGATGAGAAGTCCGAGAATAAGAGAAGTTTGGAACTTGTGTCCCACACCGACAAAGGTAAGGATATTTCAGATAATCTAGTAAGAATCAGGATGCTGATAAAAACTCTAAGACTGAATAACTATCTCATCAAGAAAGAAGTTCTCAGTGTCATGAGTGTGGAGGATATGGATAGAATAAAAATGAGTTCCCCACATATCTAAAGAGTCAAGGGAAGATTCTTACTATTGCTTGGTCAGAGGATGATTCTAGACGTGACACTAAAGTGGCTAAACGTGTTACTGCCCTAACTTGAGTCTATGATGATGAATCTGACAATGAAGAGCTTAATTTTTAAATACTTGCAAATTCCTACCGAGATTTATGTTTCAAGAATGAGGAAATTTGTCAACAAGTAGAGGCTCGGAAGAAATCCATGACACAGTTCCATGAAGAAAAGGTGAAGTACATGTCTATCATCTCTGATCTTCATAAGAAGTGATGTTGCTCAAATTTGAACTGAACAATATAACTAAGTCTAGTGAGTGTACCTCTGAGGTGTACTCAATCTGAAAATCTTGAATCTGGAGTGAAGGTTATCCAAGATAAAGGGAAACAAAAGATATCTGGTCAGATCTCATGATAAGTGCCAAAATGTAGTTATTTTGTGTATGTAAATAGTGGCACTTATCAAGACTTTTTGTTAATACCGTTTGAATAATTCCCCGTTTTTGTGTATATTTGTATCATTTGTGCTTTGTTACATTTTGTGTAAATATGTACCGTTTGATAGTTTTGTTGTCTTTTTGTAGGTATTTATGCGTGTTTGAAGCTTTAAGGAATAAAGTGTCGAAGACACAGCGGCGAACGCGTTTTTGAAGAAATAAAAGTTGTTGTTCTGTTGAGCCCGCTTAGCGCGCTTTTTTGGCGCTAAGCGCGGTCTAGAAATTTTGAAGACCAAGTCTGGCAGAAAGTAGGGCGCTTAGCGCGGGTATGTGACGCTAAGCGCGCTCAGGTGGTTTAAGAAAAATAAAGGACAACCCGCTTAGCACGGTAGGCGTGCTTAGCACGGTCTGCGATTTTCAGTTTTGCATATATGTTGTATAATCAGATTTTTTAGGTTTTTTATCACCTCTTTCCCCCATGGAAGAGCTCTGATCCATTTTTGATAGTTTAGAGGCTTAGGAAACACCATTGGGTGCTACATCATATGGATTGACTATAGATTTGTCTCGATTACCTTGATACGGTGAGTTTCCGATTCATCTTCTTTCTTCCCTATGTTTCATTTTAATGGTGGGATTTATATGTACATTTCTACTCTTATTGTATGTACATTTGTTGATCATGGGATCGTTTATATATTCAGTTTACAAATCATCATTGTCGTTGTTCTTGATCTTTTTGCTTAAATGCTCTGGATTTGTGTTGTTGCAGAAATGGACATTATAGATCTTGATTAGGAATGATAACTATTAGTTTCTGAATTGTAGAAATAGATTTAGGGCTAATAACCGTAATGGGTATCGATTTTAATGCTTCCGTGTTGTTTGCGTCAGTTAAGAAATCGCTGATGTGAATAGTGCGATTGAGCTCTCGTCGATGTTTCAGACATGGACATTGATTTGGCATCTCGATTGATGCCTGGTGATTTTGATGCGTATTGTGAGTGTTGAGCGATAAGATCTTCAGATTTAAGTATTCGACGGGTAGAACGAAATGCAATTCCATAACTATTTCTCTTAGACTATTAAGATTGTTTATTTGCTTTTATTTAGTTTTCCCGCATTTACTTTCCGCACCCAATCATGAAACTTAGAATGCGAGAACATTGAACGACAGTTTTTCTCTACCAATCTCTGTGGACTACGATACGATATAACCTATATCACCCGGTAATAATAAATAATACCTATTACTTTTTGCTTGCCGCTTTACCACTCCAACATAATGGCGCCGTTGCCGGGGATTGGTTTTGAGATTAATCGCATTGCGATGCATTCGCATTTTAAGTTTCGTAAATATGTTCATAGCGTATATTTTGTACATATTCTCATACTTGTATAGTTATACTTGTTTCGTTTTATTTGGTGAACTTACTAAACAATTTGAACTCGGATTAGCTCTTAAATTACATTCCTTCACTTTTCAACTTATTTAGTCAATTTCACCATTCCGTTGTAAATTTTTGTTTTTACACATACTTGTATATACTTTTGTTTTTGATTCGTTTGTTAAGTGTTTGGGCAGGACGTTTTCTTTAGGTGGCGTTTGAGGCGAAAGCATTGACGTACCGCGAGGAAGTTTCTTACCATTCGTGAAATAATAAAAGGCGTCGAGCTAACGACGTAAAACGAGCGCTTGTTGGGAGGAACCTCAACGGTTTTATTTTTCTGTTTTTCTGTAAATGCTATGTATAGGTGTTAAGTGGAGGCACACATAAATTTCTGTTTTGTTACACTGGTTTTTGTCTTTCAGGTGTAGCCCGCTTAGCACGGTCTGTAGCTTTTGGCCAATGAATTCTTTTTAATGATTCATTTGGTTCTCCTTTTTCCCACTTACACCAAGGCTTTATAGTTTAGAATTTTATAGTTATATTTTTAATATTTTCGTTTGTGTTTTGACTCAAATTTTGGCCCGATTATTTGAAGTCGCATTTGGTAATTTTCCAATTTTGATAGATTCAACATGCCGGTTGTGCAGTAATGATATTGTTCGAATTTGTACATAGCAAGATACTCGTTTATCGCTTTCTATAGCTTAACATGTTTAAGAGACTTTTCATTTGTACAATTTTCATATTATTCATTCTTTTTGCATAACTTGCTCATGACTTGAATCACATTAGTTTCCCCTTTTTACCATAAATGTGAGGTGGCTTTCCATTGTGTATATATGCGAGTGACCGACATTTCTTGTTTTAACTGAATATTATTATGTTTAATCTGTCGTTTGTATTGATTTTGTGATTGCAGGAAAGTGATCAAGGCACTTGTTTGATTTTGAGCACAACTACCTTAGCCAAATATCAATTCACCTTTTGAGTGTGTGAGCATTAGTAATCTCCTTTGAGCCTTTTTGTCAATATCCATATTGTTTTTGCTTAATGCTTGTCTATGAGCGTTTGGTTTTCATTTGTGTATGGATGTTGATTCTTTGTTTTCTTGAACCCTCAACTATGATTTATAGTTTGAATTTTTACCTTGCCTTAGAAAGTAGGGAGTATTCACTTTATATTGTGGTTGAATTCAAGTTGGGGAGAGAATGTTTGCTTGCTTATGTTGTGATTGATGTGAGGTTGAGGAAAGAAAAGAAAAAGAAAAGAAAAAAAATTATGAAAAAGAAAGAAAAAAGAGAAAAAGTTTGAAAAAGAAAATATCAAAACTACTTTGGAATAAGATTTGTCTTAATAAGTATTGTGTTTGGTGTGAAACATGTGATGAGGAAGAAATTTTGATTGAAATTCCTTTGTTTGAAACTTTGTGGAAGTAATTACTCCCTTAGGTTTAGGAAAGTTTTTGTTTCAATTAGCTTTAGGACTTATCACTTGTTTGTTAACCGAGCCACATTACAACCTTTAAAGCCCTTGTGATTCGTGTCGTTGCATTTTCGATACTATTTGTGGATGAATGCATAATTTTGTCTTTTGTTTTCAAGTTTGTCGGGTGTGTATCAAAGTCCTCACCTTTCGGTGTTTTTCATCTACCGATGAATTTTTGCTAGGCGTGATTCGTGATTGAGCTTGTTTTGTTTTAGAATTTTTTGTATGATTTTTGTACTTAGGATTCGTTTTTTTTCATGTTGTCATTGTAGGATTGTGGTAAGTATTAACTTTGTTCGTACGTTTTTGTTTGAACCGTACAATTGTTTCATTTTTCCAAATCGTGTTGATTCTTGATTCTTTGGATTTTTACATTTGTGATTTGAGTGTTTGGCCTTGTTTGAGGACAAACAAATTCAATTTGGGGAGAGTTTGATAAGTTCCAAAATATAGTTATTTTGTGTATGTAAATAGTGGCACTTATCGAGACTTTTTGTTAATATCGTTTGAATAATTCCCCGTTTTTGTGTATATTTGTATCGTTTGTGCTTTGTTACGTTTTTGTGTAAATATTTACCGTTTGATAGTTTTGTTGTCTTTTTGTAGGTATTTATGCGTGTTCGAAGCTTTGAGGAATAAAGTGTCGAAGACACGGCGGCGAACGCGTTTTTGAAGAAATAAAAGTTGTTGTTCTGTTGAGCCCGCTTAGCGCGCTTTTTTGGCGCTAAGCGCGGTATGGAAATTTTGAAGACCAAGTCTGGCAGAAAGTAGGGCGCTTAGCGCGGGTATGTGGCGCTAAGCGCGCTCAGGTGGTTTAAGAAAAATAAAGGACAGCCCGCTGTTTACGGTGATTTCCGGTAAACAACCGCTAGTCTTCCAAACTATAATAAATATGATTTGGTTACTTGCAGGATCGACTAGATTGATCCTAGGACACATAGTCAAGAAGATTGTTATCAATGTTTGTTCGAACCATATTCATTATTTGTCTTCTTCAATAAGCGTTGTTTGATTAAAGAACAAATAGTCTTGACAATCACTTTGTTATATATAAATGTGACTTCAATGGGAAGATAAGTAACATAACATAGAAAATTAAAAAGACTATTGAAACGTAAAGAATCTTAAACTGCAGAAATGTAAAAGACTTTGAAAGTAAATAGCATGAAAGTAATTCGAAAATAAATGACGTTAAAATAAAGATACAGAAATGTAAATGGCAAGAAGTAAACGAAATGCAGTAATTCTGGAAGATAAAAACAAAAGATAATACACATGTATTAAAATGGTGGTGTCATACGTACATTTTCTCAGCGAACTCTTTCTCTTAACGCTTGATACTTGAGTAAATATGTGAGTGATTTGTACAAAATGAACACACAGAATCCTAACATTAAGACTCCTATTTATACTAGTTTCGACCTTAACGGTCCTATACTAATCTGCTGCCACGTTTCTCATCAGAACTTCCAGCGAAGCCATCTGTTATTGAACGGTTACGAAACCGTCTTCGAATTTCAAATCTTCCCGCCTGAGTCCGTTTTCGACGCGTGGCAGTGTATTAAAAACATTACGAAAACACGCTAAGTAGTAATACTTAAATACATATTCTATGAATTTTGTCTAAGTCCCGAAGACATATGCTTTCATTAATCTTTCAGCGTTCACTTATCTTCATCGAACTTAGAAGTCTTTATTTTCGAAGCATGACCATCAGTAGCCATTCTTTTACTTTTTAAGGGATGGCCATCAGTAACCATCTTTCCTTCGATTCTCAACTTCTTCGAAGGACAAACAATATAAAACGAAATCTTCAGCTAACAAATTGCCCCCAATAAATGCCTGTTTCGAGAATCAACAGAAATAGGCGTTTCTTGTCATTATAAGATTTCGTTTTTATGATCCTTGAAAGTTCCAAGACTGCTGACTAGCGTCATAATCACTGATAACACTGTTTCCGAAACGTCTTGTCATTTTCAAAGATGTCTTCTCATAACTTACATTCCCACGTTTTAACCTTACTTCCTGATCATTACTCCTACATACTAGGAGTGAAGCTAACTCATTCGACCGCCGTTGGATTAAATCACCAGCCTCCACGTGTCTCTCGGGCTTTACCCAAAAGATTTAAAAAGGTTTCCGTTAAACCTTTAAATACTTGATCTTGTGCCTCTATACCGCCTTTCATTCATCTTCTTCACCGAAAAATTGAAACATCTTCACTCTTTTTAGAATCTTGTTCTTTTAATCAAAAATTTCTCCATGGCTTCATCTTCAAATGTTCTTCAACCCGCTTTGAAGCTCCAATCAACAACACGTTCTGGGGAACGAGAGTTCGTTCCAAACCCTAACACTGAAGAAATACGCGCTATTTACGCTTCCCAGGTAATCATTCCCTTTGAACTCTCTGGAAAAACTCTTGCCTTTATGGGTCCGTTACCGAGTGAAAGTATCCAATCTGTGAATAAATTTTTTCCTGCTTACTACAAGACTAGACCATTAGTTAGCAAAGTTAAGATAGATGAAGACGGTCGCTCTCCTTTAGGCAAATCTGCTAATGTTGAGGAAACTTCAACCGCAACCCCTTTAGCTTTAACCAAAATTAGGTTAAACTATATGACCAATTCTGTAAAAGTGTTTAGGTCAATCCCTTTAGCCAAAGATCCTGACTTGTACTATGCCTGGCTAGAAAAGGTAGAGAAACAAAAAGGATCCTTCTGGAAAACATTAGGAATATACGATTTGATTCAACTGTCAAGAACGGGTTTAGAATACAACCAACCCATGTTAGTAGCAGCGGTTCATTTTTGGGATGCTTCTCACAACACCTTCCATCTCCCATGTGGAATGGTTACCCCCACGCTTTTCGACGTGGCCGCTATTACAGGACTTCGACCAACTGGTGAAACCTTCGATCCCAATGAAATGGATAATGACACTATTGGTTTTAACGATTCGCAAGTCACTTATACGACATTCATCCAGAAGCATCATATTACCACTGAAGCGACAGTATCTGATGAAGAGCATATTGCTTTTCTAGCATTATGGCTTTCACGATGTGCCTTCTGTTCAAGGTCTATCCAAGTTGCGAAAAGGTACCTTTGCATGGCTAATCAATTGCATGCTGGGAAAAAGCTCAACCTCAGCCAACTACTTCTAGGGTCTCTTTATGAAAACCTTAGTGAAGCTGCAAACCTTACCAAGAATTTCAAATCTGGTAGTTTACTTTACGCTGGTCCTTTCTGGCTATTGCAACTGTGGCTTAATGCTACATTCGAAACTCATCTTCCCTTTCGAGGAGATGTCAATGAGGAGGATAGCACAATCAAAAATCGAACTATAGAGGGGACCAGGTTAGCTTACCTAACTCCAAAAGAGGAAATGGGAAAGCTTCATGAACATTTCCTGGCGTATTCGATGATGTTTGCTCGGCGTGACCAGTTCGATCCTTCTATGGCCCCATTTGTACACAGAACAATAGGTCCTAAATGGTTTACTCGAAAATTTCCACCAACATCTCAGGATCAACAAACTGAATCTCTGGAAATTTGGGAAGCCTTTCTGACTCCAAGATTATTTTCCCACCGTCTTTGACCATCAAAAGGTCAATGTATCCTCATGTGTTATCAACCAAATTTGGTCTCGAGACAGTTTGGGCTAACTCAAATAACACCCAAGTGCTTATATGAGAAAAGGAACCATATGTGTTTCCACACTTTGTATTTGACTGAAGAAGAATGTGAACAAAAAATCGACAAATACGTTGACGTCACCAATCTTTCTCCTATTCCTTTTGAACCTTCTTTTTACTCTACACCAGATTTTCATCAATGGTGGACAGAGTATTATAGCTCTCAAATTTTTGATGCTGATAGCCTTGCTCAGGAACTAACTGCAGCTTTCAATGATGTGCAGGAGAACTTCCAAAAAGGTACTTCCACTCATATTAAAGAAATCCAAGCTTTTCAAAAATTCTTTGAAACTATCTATAGGCCTTATGATCTTAGTCGGACCGTTCGTGAGGCTGCAGTTACTTTGCGCGAAAAGTTTTCCGCCAAACTAAATAAGTTGAAATTGCCCTCGTATGTTCGACCAGAACTACGTTATGAAGTGGCTTTCAAACTCAATCCTCCAAAATTCCCCCCACTACCAAGTGCTGATTTTGGTGTGGCTCTAAGTCCTCCTTTCCCAGACTGGTTCGTGTGTGGGAATGCTCTCAAAATTCTTCAAGAGAGTACCAAAAAACGCGCTGAACGAGTGGTCCCGACTAAGCATACCTTGGATACTTTCAAAGGACATCTTCATATAGATCTTAAACATGTTCGTGTCCTGACTCCAATACCTGAAGGTCTGGATTAAGACAATCTTTTCGACTGACTTATCTTTTCTTTATTGATATACTGATTTCAGTCTCAACTACAGCTGTTGCACGAAGGAGGAAGATTAAGGAAGCTTCTGCCCCAAAAGACTCTGGGACATCTAAAAGCAATAAACCAAGTGGGAGTGACTCCCTCGTCACTGATAAGAAGCCCACGGTACATACTTATCTCATACTCTCAATCTTGTACAATCTGTGATTAGTACTCATCTTTCTCATTTTCCACTTGCCAGAGTTCGAAACCCCCAACGGGTTCGAAGCGTAAAGCTTCTTCGACCACTGGTTCGGATGGCGAAGATAAATCTCCTCCTCAAACTAGACAAGGACAGAAGAAAAAACACAAAGCTGTTACCCCTTCAAGAAAAGGGAAAAAGGCAAGTCCTTCCAAAGCTGTTTCTCCTGGTGATAAAGCGTCCTCTGAAGAGTCTCCTTTGAAAGCTGCTAGTAATGCTTTCGTTGTGGAAAGCCATAATTCAAGTCCAGACAATATTCCACCCAAGGTATTTTGGGTTTGTCCCACATATTATCTTGTGATTTTAACTAAATAATTGTACTGACATTTTACCTTGTTATTGCAGGATGATGCTGGCACTGCTACTTCCGGTTTTAAAGACCCTGGCCTCACCATTGATGTTGACAAACTTTATGGTAATTGTCAAACTTTAACTTTCGTTAACTAAACTCCTCAAAAGTTTATTTTTATGACTAACTTTGCTCTGTTTAACATAGGTACCTCTCAAAATCAAACTCGTGTTCTTTCGCCAGTCTTTGAAGACGTTAGGCCAATTGCTACCATATTGCCTAATGAACCAGTCGAAGAAAGCCACTCTACTGACGAATCCCCACCTACCCATCAAGGCAAAAATTTGGAAGAGGATCATCCATTCTCAGGCAGCGACAATGTGAACCAGCAATCACATGACAACGAAGATTCTGCGTCGGAGAAAGATGCTATGGAAGAGATTTCTCAGCCTGAAAAACCAGTTTCTCATGGAACTTCGACTCTTGACGCAAAAACCATTCCTGAGACGATTTCGACGCCTGCCCCTGCAAAGCTTACTCCTTCAGAGCTTGAACAACTTAAGCAAACTGATCCTCTTAGTTTCTTAAAGGCCATTATGAATGTGAATACTCCTTCGCCTCCGGAGCTTAATGTCTCACCAGCTGTAACTGCAGACTCTAGTGACAAGGAAGATATTCCCAGTCTTCTTCGACAAATAAAAGAAAGATTCTTTGGGGTCAATCTTGTAGATGTTCTCAACCGGGACCCTATTAAGAGCCACGACTTAAATCAACTTCTAAAGAAAGTAGATTTGCTTCAGGTTTCCACAGAAGTTTCAGAGGTAATTGTTCTGCTGGGCTCTCTAATCGAGCAACTCCAAGCTAACATCCTTCGAAGGCAAAATGTCGAAAAAGAGCTATCTGAGACAAAGGCCTCTCATGACTCTTCATGGAATTCTGCTATGGACGCAACGAAACAAGGTGAGGCCCTCAGGCTCAAACATTCAGAAAATCAGAAGGCCATTGATGATTATGAGAAGAAAATCGGCTCTTGGAAACAAGAAATCAAAGTACTCGAGGGCAAGATAAAGGAGGCTGAAAGTTGTCAAGCAATCCTACAAAAGTCTAATCAACAAGACTTGCTCGAAGTGGTGCAGTCAGGAATGAAACATTTCGAGACTGCACAAAAGTTAGTGCCAGAAATCGAAAGGTTGAAGAAACACCGGGCACTAATTGAACTTCGCATGTCTTCATGGGAGACTCAATATTTGAAGATCAAAAAGGATCTCCCTGAGGATTTCATCTAGATGTTTTCGATCTTGTTACTTATTGCACCTTTATTTTGTAATCGAGACCACTGTAGACATATAATATTTGTACGCTTGACTCCCATTTATCTCTATCATATTTGCCAGTGTTGATTTAGCAAATCTTTCAATTTCTTGTCAAAATATATCTTTAGATTTCCTACAGTGCTTTTATTAAATGCAACATGTAGAACCTGAACATCCTTCGCAGCACTCTTGCCTCTAGACTTGACGTTTCCACTTCTTCTAGCCACAATCATTATTAAAAAGTGACGTCACTTTCTCCAAAACGTCGGTTTTAAGACGTGCGTGCATCAGTTTAATGATTACTTCTCAACTTCCAAGGGCGGGAAACGGCGGAAGCCATAACTTCTTTCTTTGGAAAACCAACCGCAGTCCAATCACTCATTAAAAATTGAAACCCACCCTTCAGTATTCCCCTTCTATATAAAGGGTCCAATATCACCTTTATTTCTTCATTCATGCGTTTTCTCTCCAAACCAAACACAGAAAAAAGAAAAACACACAACTTCTCTTTCAGAACAACTTTCTTGTCTTGTAATGGCTGAACCCCTCTTTTTTAACGACATCAAAGCCCTCATCAGAGGCGAGTTCAGACTCTCTGAGGATGAACTTGTTCGCCATTTCATCACCATCGAAACCCTGTTTGTTAACCAGGAACTAAACTTCTACTTTGAGGAAGTCCTGGAGGGTGCTATTTACCCCAACATGGTGGCAGAATTCTGGATGAATGCGTCTTTACGCATAGATCCTGAAGGTAGGACCACCATTGATTCTGAAATTCGACACGCTCGTCTCAGCATTACTCCCACCACTATTGCCAATCTGATAAAATGCAATAACTCTGGTGAAACTTTTGATGACAACAGTTTCAGCATGACTACTCATCTCATGCTGAGAACTCTTATGGACAATGATCGCTTCAGTGCCAAAGTCATCAGGATCTGGCACCAGATGCTCGTGGGGAACTTCCAACCTCGGCGGATTGACGAAAACAACATCATGGTTGAAGACTTGGAGTTCATCCTCAGTGGTCTTCGAGGGAGGAAAATTAACATACCTTTGATGATCTTCAAGGGACTTGTTAAAGCTGTCTCTGCCGGTGTTGACCGTCGAGGGAGTGTGACTTGTCTTCCCTACGGGAGACTCCTTAGTTACATTTTTCTTAAGAAAGGCGTAGTGAGAAGGATGCGTGATTCTGGAGCCAGAGATATGTTCGAGGCTGAACCTTCTCCTGTGTTGTCTTTGGACAATTTAAACCAAAGGATTGACTAGCAAGTTTTTACCTTAGGTTTAATCTTTTTATATATATATGTCTTCCTTTCTTTTTGTAACCTCAGATCCTATTCTTTGGATCTTTTTGTAATGAATGTACTTCTACGCTTGAAATGAAAAGAATATTTTGGTGTCTTCTTTGATTTTTCTTTCCATAATTCTTTCTGATTGTGAAGCCATTTTGATCAATGTGAAGTATATTTTTGACACATGCCTGACCATTTTGGCTTTTCGTAGTACCCTGAGTATCTACGTCTTTGCAATCTTTACTTCATGCATGCTAGGTTTATATCTCTTCAAATATTTCCCGTTTACTCTCAAGATCCTATGATCTTCTGCTAATTCTTCAATTTCGTAAGCATTGTTCGAGAATACTTTTAAGATTCGAAAGGGTCCTTCCCAATGTGGGGACCATTTACCAAGTGCCTGATTCTTTCGATCTATAGGTAAAATAACTTTCCAGACTAAGTCATTATTAACAAAAGTTTTACCTTTCACCTTTTTATTATAAGCTCTGGACACTCTTTCCTTTTGCCTTTTTATCATTTCCAGTGCTCGAAGTCTGTCTTCGTCCAAATCTACTAACTCATTCATCATTAACTCCCAGTATACGTTGGGAGGAATGTCTGCTTGTCTTTGTATCCTTACTGATTGCAAACATATCTCAATTGGAAGTACTGCGTCATGTCCAAACGTCAACTGGAAAGGAGTTGTATTCGTAGCTTCTTTTGGAGATGTTCGACAAGCCCAAAGTGCTTGATCTAAAGTCTTATGCCAATTCTTGGGTCTCTTTCCTACATGCTTCTTGATAAGGCCAATTATTATTTTGTTTGCTGCTTCAACCTGTCCATTTGCTTGGGCGTAATAAGGTGTAGAAGTAAATAACTTGAAACCTATTTCTCTGGCAAAATCTTGCATTTTTCGTCCAGTAAAGACTGATCCCTGATCAGTTGTTATACTTTCTGGGATTCCAAACCTATATATAATGTGTTTCTGAATAAACTCAATCACCGCCTCTTGATCCACATTTGCCAGTGGTATTGCTTCGACCCATTTTGTGAAATAGTCTATTCCTACCAAAATGTATCTTTGCCCTTTGGATGACTTGGGGTGAATCTCTCCAATCAAATCTAATGCCCATCCCCTGAAAGGCCATGGTTTTACTATTGTACTTAGTTCGTTTGCTGGAGCGTGTTGGATACCTGCATGTTCTTGGCACTCTTGGCACCCTTTCGCGAACTCTATGCAATCCTTTAGCATCGAAGGCCAATACATCCCATAACGAAACAAGAGCCATTTCATTTTGTGCCCTGCTTGATGTGCACCACATGCCCCACTATGTACGTTCGACAGAGCCAAGTATGCTTCTGCTTCTCCCAAGCATTTCAACAATACCCCTTCAGGAGTTTTCTTGAACAATTCATTTCCCATCAGAAAATATGACAGGGCTCTATACTTGATTTTTCTGTCTGTATCCGTCGAAGGATTTTTCAGATAGTTAATAATTGGATTCCTCCAATCTGTGTCAGCCAATGAATCTATATTTAGTACCTCGAATTGTTCTTTATTGGCATAACCCAATTGTGAATCTTCCAGATCACTTGGCGAAAGTTTAGTAAACATTGCTCTTCCTCTTACTTCAATCAACTCTTCCAACTTTTCTTTTGATACTTTATATCCCGAAGCTAATTGAGCCAAGTCGTTTGCTTCCTGGTTATTCACCCTTGGTACATGTTTTAATTCCACGTATTCGAATTTCTTGAGCAACCTATTTGCGATGATAAAATACATGATCAAATTCTCTTTGATGCACTTGTACTCCTTTGTCAATTGTTTGATGACCAATTCGGAGTCTCCTTTAATTTCGACTCTGGTTGCCCCCAATTCTAACAAAGCCTCAAGTCCAGCAATTAAAGCCTCGTATTCAGCTTCATTATTGGAGCAAGATGGACCTTCGATTTTATACTTGAGCTTTGTTGGAATTCCATCAGGAGAAATTATCAACATTCCAATACCAGTTCCCTCTCTATGCGTTGAACCATCGAAATATAACTTCCAAGGTTTCAAATCTACACAATGCTGATGATTCTCAACCACCGCATGGTCGACAATGAAGTCTGACACAATCTGACCTTTCATTGCCTTGAGAGGCTGAAATATTAATGAATATTCAGTAAGGGCTAAAGCCCATTTGCCAATTCGACTATGTAGTATTGGCTTAGATAACATATGTTTAATAACATCATAATGAGATGAAACGTAAACATCAACTGGCTTTATATAATACTTGAGTTTGATACAGGAGAAATACAAACAAAGGCAGAGTTTTTCTATATCAGTATATCTAGTCTCTGCATCATTGAGTACTCTACTTAAGTAATAAATGGCTCTTTCGATGCCATTCTCATCCTCCTGGGCAAGCATGCTGCCTATTGTTTTATCTGATGCTGAAATATATAGGCGCATGTGCTTCTTCCCATTTGGGGGAGATAGAATTGGTGGACAAGTCAAGTATTGCTTTATCTGATCGAAAGCTTCTTGATGTTCAGCACGCCATTCGAATTTTCCTTGCTTAAGCCGAAGTAGAGGTGAGAAAGCTTGCGTGCGTCCACTTAAGTTAGAGATAAATCTTCTTAAGAAATTTATCTTACCCAACAATGATTGTAGTTCTTTCTTCGTGGAGGGAGACTTGGTCTCCATAATGGCTTTTGTCTTGTTTTGGTTGATTTCTATCCCTTTTTTGTGGACTACGAAACCCAAGAAATCACCTGCCTGCACAAAGAAAGCACATTTAAGGGGGTTCATCTTCAAGCCATATTTCCTCATTCTTTCGAATGATTGGCTCAGATGATCGAGATGACTCATACCCGAGGTAGATTTTACCACAATGTCATCTATATACACTTGCATGAATGTTTCTATGAAGTCGTGAAATATAGAATTCATTGCTCTTTGATAAGTTGCCCCAGCGTTTTTTAAACCAAAAGGCATCACAACCCATTCGTAAGTGCCTATTGCCCCTGGGCAACGAAATGCTGTCTTGGATACATCATCTTCCGCTATAAAAATTTGATTGTATCCCGAATATCCATCCAACATGCTCAAATACTCAAAACCTGCGGCTGAGTCTACTAACATTTCTGCTATAGGCATGGGATATTCGTCCTTAGGAGTAGCTGCATTAAGGTCACGAAAGTCTATGCATACTCTTAATGAGCCATTCTTTTTAATTACAGGTACTATATTAGCAATCCACTCAACATACCTTGTAGTTTGGATAAATTTGCACCGTAAGAGTCTTTCGACCTCTGCTTTAATCTTCGAGTGAATCTCTGGCGCGAATCTTCTGGGAGTTTGCTTTATTGGCTTCTTCCCTTCTTTATTGGTAATTTCAATTCGACTAAGTCTCTTTCGAGACCAGGCATCTCATCATAATCCCAAGCAAAACAATCTCTATTGTCTTTCAACATTTTGATGACCGTTGCTTTCAATTCTGGTTCTAGTTTCGCGCTGATATATGTTATTCTCTTTTGATCATTGTCTCCAAGATTGACTTCTTCAAGTGGATCTTGGGCCAACATCTTTATGTTCGACGCCATCGGGTCTTTTTCGAATCCCAAAGGTTCTTCGTCGTATATTGCATCTAACCTTTGACTTGGTTCTTCTCCTATGATCTCTTCAACTGGAACCGTATCTTCAGGGAGTTCGAAACTCGTACGTATTTCCAATTCTGATATTCCTTCTTTGGTTAGAACTGTATCTATCTTTGTATTTGATAGTTCGGCTTCGAGAGCCGCCTTTCTTTTGTTCTCGGCCACATAGGCCGAAATCTTTTCGAAGAACGAAGACTCAGACATGATTAATGTCATCGTCCCAGCCTGTTGGCCGTACTGTCGGATAATTCTCCAATGGTGCTGTATCTGGTGGACCATCCATGATCTCTCTATCCCATTGGAATCCATTTGGGTGTAAAGTTAAATAGTATAATGCATTTTTATTTGGGGTATACATCTCTTCTGCAGCATGACAAGGGCCTATGTTTGCCAAGTTCCTGTCGAAGTTGTTTTTGTTCACCTGGTTGACCTCAGCCATGTAGTAACTCTGATCACCTTCGATATTCTCCACTATACCATCTTCTCTCCAAATTGTCACCCTCTGATGCATTGTTGAGGGTACAGCCGCTACTCCATGAATCCATTCCCTACCAAGCAAAAGGTTGTAGTTTGCCTTTGCTGGTATAACCATGAACATGGTTGGCCTGGTAACTGAGCCTACTGTCAAATTGACTTGAACAACTCCCAGAGTTTGTCCTATTTTGCCTTCGTAGTTAGATAAAACCATGTTATGTGGCCTTATATCCGTATCGAACATACCAATTCTTTTTAGCATGTATTGAGGCATTAGGTTCACTGCTGCTCCCCCATCAACTAGGACTTTATTTATGCCCACGTTCTCAATCTTAGCCCTGATATAGAGTGGCTTCAAATGATTTCGCATACCCTCATCAGGCCTTTCGAAGAAAGCATTCTGTTCTTCTACTGCACCGTTATTCAGCACATAGTAACACACGGGTTTGTGTTTTGCCATTTCTTCGATATCAGCCTCTTCACAGTCTTCTACTTCAGTTTCCTGATTAAACTCGTGAGGGAGTACAGAGACAACATTGCAATTCAAGTTTATAGATGACACTCCATCAGAGTCAAAATCATTTGTCATTCTATCCTCTTCTTTCCAAGAATTTGAACGCATCTTGTCTTCTTCATCCAAGAGTTTTTCAGCTTCGAATAGTCTGCGTTCCACCGGAGGTTTGTTCGACTTTGCCCCCTGGTATGGGACTTGGTTGCTACTAGAGTCTCCAGCTTCTCTTGGCCTGTATTCCTTCTGAGCCTTTTTTATTCTCTGATGCCTTCTCCACTGGGACCGAGACATAGGATTTTTTCCTTTATAATTCTCCAACCGATACACCTCTCGATTTGATCTTTGAAATTGTTTCCTATATGCCATTGCAGTTCTACCACCTTGGTCCCAACTTCGCCATTTGTTGGTTCTTGCATCAGCTTGTACCCACCTATCCCTGGGTGCATTTGCAGGGACTTTGAACGTCACCCTTCGAGTCCTAGGATGTGGGCTATCAGGCCTCTTTGTTGGAGTCCAAATGTCGAAACCGTACAGGTTGGGACGCAACCCCTGAGTTTCTTGACTCATGTAGCAATACACACGTTCGAATGATCGTGCTAGCATTTCGTCATAGACTGCCCCACATCTTGGGCAGAGAGCAACTTCAGTGTTTTCTTTGTGGCATCTGACCAAAAATCCTACCAAGCTTTCCTCCATCTTTGGGTACAGTTGTAGTAGGGGATTTGGCTCTCTTCCTGGGTGTTCCCACCTTTCGCGTCGAACCCTTTCGAAGTTGGCTTCGACCCTTCGATTCAGCATGATCGAACACCTTGGACACATCCATTGCTTACCACCATTTCTCTCGTGGCAATTCCAGAGATATTCTTTGAGGCTTTCGGTTCTTGGAGGAACTTCGATGCCCCCATTTTTCCTCGTCAGCCATGTCTCTAGTTCGCCAAATTCAGACACTGGTCGTCTGGCGCTGACCATGTTAACCGCTACTGGAGGAACTTCAGAGATTTGTATTTTCTGGAGTTTCATCCTGAGGTCTTCAGTGGCCTCGCTGTTTTCTTCCTTCGAGGCTTCAGTTATCTCTGCCTTGGAAGATTCTTCAACATCAGTATTGAAGATTATGTCACCATTTAGGCTTTCAGTAGCCTGCTTTCCATTGAACATTGCTTTAGTCTCCACAACTTCGACTTCAGAAACCTCCACCATGTTGATATCTTCTACCTCGCAGAGGCTAGCGTCAGCAATGTTTAGGGGATTGGTATCGACCCTCATATGACTCTTGGTCTTGTCAGCAAACTTCAACCTTCCATCATTGAGAGCATTTTGAATTAGATCCCTGAAAAGAAAACATTGAGAAGTTTTATGGCCTAAAAACCCATGATATTTACAAAAACCTCTTTTCTTCCGTTGTTCCAACGGAGGGATTTTTGAATTTGGAGGTAGTATCATTTGGCCATCTTTTACCAATAAATCAAATATTTCATCACACTTGGTAATGTCGAATGTATAAGTTTTCTTAGGGAACCTATCATTCTTATCGTTTTCTACTGGGTTTTTTCCATTGGCAGGATTTAGCAGTTTGCAAGCATAAGGTGGCGCCTCTTTCAATTCAGCTAGGTCTATTTCGACTTCTTCAGGGCTATACGAGTCATTGAAAGACTCATCAGCGTCCTCGGCTTCGACATACGCTACTCTTTCTTTCTTATAACTTTTATTCGCCCTAACTTTTTCTGCCTTCAGTCGTTCGACTTGTCGAACCCTGTCTGCTAATTGGGCCATGTCCCTAAGGTATTGGGTATCTAGTTTCTTTCTTATTGAATAATCTAGACCACCTGCAGCCATTTCAACAAGTTCATGCTCTGGGACTGTTGTAAAACACCTTGATTTCAACAGACGGAACCTATTTAAATAATCATCAATTGTTTCTGTGAATTTTCTTTTAACACTGGCCAATTCTTTCAAACTTATCTTAGTTTGACCCATGTAGAATTGCTCATGGAAAAGTCTTTCCAAGTATGCCCATGCATCTATCGAATTTGGTGGCAAAGTAGTAAACCAAATGAAGGCATTTTTTGTCAGTGAACTAGGGAAATACTTGATCCTTAAATCCTCGTTTCCCGCTAAGTCTCCTGCTTCTGTCAAATATCTAGCAATATGTTCCACCGTTGACTCGTTCGTTTCGCCTGAAAATTTTGTAAATTTGGGTACCTTAGTGCCCCTAGGCAATTCTGTCTGCATGATATAATCTGATATAGGGGATGTATAGTTTGGACGTCTAAGTCCAGTACTAAGGCCATTATTAGCCATAACCCTTTCTATCATGGCAGTTAAGTTATTTTCTGTAGCCAGATTTTCTCTTCTGACTCTTTGAACAATCTCATCTGGGTGTTCGTTCCTACCCACAATCCTTAATCTGGGTTGCTCCTCCTCCGTTTCTTGTCGAACGGGGACGGTTCTTTGATTTGAAGCTTCTAAGTTAATTATTGGAGTTCCTTCGAACACCTCCGTTCTTCGTGAGGGGCCTACATCCCTAGTAGTCGTCCTAGATGATGGAACTATGTCTTGTACACGTTCTAAAATGGGCCTCTCTTCTTGATTCGAAGGCTGTTTGTCTTTCCTTTTAGGTGGCGTTACTCCCATGAATTCTGCCATTCGATTCATTTGAGATGATATCTTTTGGAAAGTCTCCATGTTTTCTCTATTTGTAGTAGTAACATTTGCCATTAGTGGGCTTAAAACTGAAGTCAATTCTCTGGCCAAAACCCCTACCATATCATGGTTGCTCGCATCCATTTCTTGTCGAAATGCTGCTTGGTTATTTGTGGTAAAGTGAGGCATCTGGGTAGAGAAACCAGTGTTATGTGCACTTCGACCCACTGAACTAACATTTGGTGAAAATGTCGCATTGTTAGTTGGGGCATATATATGTCCTGCCCCTCGTACGCCTGTTCCATATGGGTATGGCATTCCGTATGGATTATTTGGTCTCCATTCGAAAGCGGAGTTCGTGCCTTGACCAAATAAATTGTTTGCAGCATTTGTCGAGGCAAACAATACGTCCTCTGCGCTTGTGGATGAGGGTGCGGTTGTCGACACTGAAACTGGAACAGTCCCTGAGGGTGCTGTATTATTTTCAGGCATAGTCTGGGAATTATCTGCAGGTCTCGATCCATTTGGACCCGTTGCATCTCGTGTTTCTTGAGTAGAAGTCGAATTTGCCGCTCCTGATCCTGAACCTTGTGGGGGATCTTGATTACCCCCTGCACTGGCCGTAACGACCATTTTCCTGTTGTACCTTCGTTTGGGAATCGGTTGTGCACTGTTCTTTAATTT
Organism: Vicia villosa; assembly: GCF_029867415.1. NCBI lineage: Eukaryota > Viridiplantae > Streptophyta > Magnoliopsida > Fabales > Fabaceae > Vicia > Vicia villosa. The sequence goes on from NW_026706244.1 coordinate 113,082, forward strand.
ACCGTTCCTAAGGTTCATACAAGATCTTGATATTGTCTAGACAAAAATAAAGCAATTGATTAAAACAATCTGCTTGACACTGTCCCACTGGGCGTGCCAATTTGTTTACGGTGATTTCCGGTAAACAACCGCTAGTCTTCCAAACTATAATAAATATGATTTGGTTACTTGCAGGATCGACTAGATTGATCCTAGGACACATAGTCAAGAAGATTGTTATCAATGTTTGTTCGAACCATATTCATTATTTGTCTTCTTCAATAAGCGTTGTTCGATTAACAGAACAAATAGTCTTGACAATCACTTTGTTACATATAAATGTGACTTCAATCGAAGATAAGTAACATAACATAGAAAATTAAAAGGACAATTGAAACGTAAAGAATCTTAAACTGCAGAAATATAAAAGACTTTGAAAGTAAATAGCATGAAAGTAATTCGAAAGTAAATGACGTTAAAGTAAAGATGCAGAAACGTAAATGGCAAGAAGTAAACGAAATGCAGTAATTCTGGAAGATAAAAACAAAAGATAATACACATGTATTAAAATGGTGGTGTCATACGTACATTTTCTCAGCGAACTCTTTCTCTTAACGCTTGATACTTGAGTAAATATGTGAGTGATTTGTACAAAATGAACACACAGAATCCTAACACTAAGACTCCTATTTATACTAGTTTCGACCTTAACGGTCCTATACTAATCTGCTGCCACGTTTCTCATCAGAACTTCCAGCGAAGCCATCTGTTGTTGAACGGTTACGAAACCGTCTTCGAATTTCAAATCTTCCCGCCTGAGTCCATCTTCGACGCGTGGCAGTGTATTAAACAAACACTACTAAAAAACACGCTAAGTAGTAATACTTGAATACATATTCTATGAATTTTGTCTAAGTCCCGAAGACATATGCTTTCATTAATCTTTCAGCGTTCACTTATCTTCATCGAACTTAGAAGTCTTTATTTTTCGAAGCATGACCATCAGTAGCCATTCTTTTACTTTTTAAGGGATGGCCATCAGTAACCATCTTTCCTTCGATTCTCAACTCCTTCGAAGGACAAATAATATAAAACGAAATCTTCAGCTAACAAATTGCCCCCAATAAATGCCTGTTTCGAGAATCAACAGAAATAGGCGTTTCTTGTCATTATAAGATTTCGTTTTTATGATCTTTGAAAGTTCCAAGACTGCTGACTAGCGTCATAATCACTGATAACACTGTTTCCGAAACGTCTTGTCATTTTCAAAGATGTCTTCTCATAACTTACATTCCCACGTTTTAACCTTACTTCCTGATCATTACTCCTACATACTAGGAGTGAAGCTAACTCATTCGACCGCCGTTGGATTAAATCACCAGCCGCCACGTGTCTCTCGGGCTTTACCCAAAAGATTTAAAAAGGTTTCCGTTAAACCTTTAAATACTTGATCTTGTGCCTCTATACCGCCTTTCATTCATCTTCTTCACCGAAAAATTGAAACATCTTCACTCTTTTTAGAATCTTGTTCTTTTAATCAAAAAATTTCTCCATGGCTTCATCTTCAAATGTTCTTCAACCCGCTTTGAAGCTCCAATCAACAACACGTTCTGGGGAACGAGAGTTCGTTCCAAACCCTAACACTGAAGAAATACGCGCTATTTACGCTTCCCAGGTAATCATTCCCTTTGAACTCTCTGGAAAAACTCTTGCCTTTATGGGTCCGTTACCGAGTGAAAGTATCCAATCTGTGAATAAATTTTTTCCTGCTTACTACAAGACTAGACCATTAGTTAGCAAAGTTAAGATAGATGAAGACGGTCGCTCTCCTTTAGGCAAATCTGCTAATGTTGAGGAAACTTCAACCGCAACCCCTTTAGCTTTAACCAAAATTAGGTTAAACTATATGACCAATTCTGTAAAAGTGTTTAGGTCAATCCCTTTAGCCAAAGATCCTGACTTGTACTATGCCTGGCTAGAAAGGGTAGAGAAACAAAAAGGATCCTTCTGGAAAACATTAGGAATATACGATTTGATTCAACTGTCAAGAACGGGTTTAGAATACAACCAACCCATGTTAGTAGCAGCGGTTCATTTTTGGGATGCTTCTCACAACACCTTCCATCTCCCATGTGGAATGGTTACCCCCACGCTTTTCGACGTGGCCGCTATTACAGGACTTCGACCAACTGGTGAAACCTTCGATCCCAATGAAATGGATAATGACACTATTGGTTTTAACGATTCGCAAGTCACTTATACGACATTCATCCAGAAG